>NC_137235.1:24470618-24685465 GCF_949987685.1 Ammodytes marinus
ATTTAAAAATATATATATTCCTCATTATAGTATGTTGGGTAAACGTATTTTCATTTTAAAAAAGGTTTACAAAAAAGATGTCAATGTGCTTCTTTAACTCGTAAAATAACTGGATGAATAACCATCCCAAGTGTCACAAAAAAAACCTGCAAATTCACTGATGTACGACCATATCTCCTGGATTAATTTACCTGTATGAAGTGGCCAAATGATGCGTCAGTAAGCGAACTAGCTCTCTTTGATAGTTAAAGAGCACCTTTTATGCTATTTTTCAGTCTAACTCATTTTGAACAGACTGCTTATGGTCCGACAGTTGGACGCTCTCCATCGTAATTGACTCCGTTCGAGCTAATTGAGAGCTAAAGCGCGGGAGGGCCTATAAATCGCGCGCTTGACCTTGTTCGCTTCTCGTGCACTCCTCTTCTTTCTCACGCGATGGATTAATGTGATAGTTACTCATCTGAGCACGATCCGAGTTAGGAGCAAGGCAGTCTGTTGGTTCAAGGTCTGTTATTAGTTGACTTGCCTATAGCTCTAATAGGCTTTGGCCTAAAACCCATTTGGTGCAATTGTTGAACATCAGCTGATGCAGCGGATTGAAGGCGAGAGGCCGAATGAACAGGCGTCAAGACAAACTGATAGAGTTGTATTCATATAGGCCTAAATCGATTTTTTTTATTGAATTTAAATTATTTTGCAAGTTAAATTATATTTGTAATTGTGTTCACCCTCATATAGCCTACTGCTTATCTTACTTATAATGAACGACTGTAAGGCTAATTAAGCCATTTAACTTAGAGTGTGGGAACTACCCAAACACCACCAATCGTTTTGATCTTTATGTGGATTAATTATAAAACCGTAACCTTGTGGGCTCAAGTATGTTGTTCAAACAGGGATTTTTTTAAGAGCTGAGAAACACCACATTGCATTGGGTCCAATAACTGTCAACTACTTTAAACAGTTTCTGAAACATGTCGGTAAGATCGGTTTTAAGATTTTCCAACTGTGAAAGAGCAGTTCTAGTCGAGCGGGGTGAGAACTATTGTAAAGCATTATATGACAACAAAACACTAACAAGGTAAGATCCCTTTTCAAAAATGCTGTTGTGTGATATTTGTTATTTAAATCTATAAGTATGTCACTGCCATGCGCTGGACCTAGGTGCTTGGAACCGTGCCAAATAGGAGCCTTATTGGACGCTTAATAGTTTAGTTCAGCTGGAGTTCTATTCATGTAGCTGCCATATGACCAGATTCCTTTTTTTTCAAAGCCTGGTTTAACACTATGGGCAGGTCTTGGCTCCTCACGCACACGGATCTAGTTTGGCGTAAGCTTATTACGGGAGGTCAGCAAGTCCCACAGCCACGTGTTTTCAACTATAGTAAGAAATTATGAAGAAATATTATACCTCGCTAGAAGGCATTAGCAAGTTCCTCAACAAGCGGGATAAATACAAAGAAAGTGTAAGAGAGAGCGCACTGCCGGTCCTGCAGGGAAATTCATTTTTTGGAGACTTCATTTAGCTGAATGTGTGTGCCATAATAGCAAAAATATGTCTGGCACTAAACAAGAAAGAAAGAAAAAAAAGGTGTGTAAGGTAGTGACCGATATTTTAAAGTATAGGCTTAGGCTAAATGGTGACCTTTCCTGTTTCATTTTAACTAGGTGAAGTAAGTTTGTATCCTCCCATTGCTTTTTATGTCCCTTATTTTAAGCGACTGGGAACTTTTCAGGAAAGCAGGCTTGGAGTCGAGCACAGGGTCGGCCGAGGGGAAAAGGGTCTCTGCTTTTCAGCCCCTTTGTACTGGGCTGACGAGTGCGCCCTGACAGGGGTTAACGTACCGTAAAGAGGTTAAACAAACGGACATTCCCATTCGAAATCCTCCTGACACATAAGGCCTTATAAGTGGAGAAATTGGCAGTGGTGTCGGCTTTAACTAGGAATGGAAGCGAAACTCACCTGATTAATCTTAGAGCTGGGCCACCTTTATATAGACTTTACTTTAGTGAATACATGTAGTCCTATCACAAAAGCTTGTTGTGAATTGTAATAATATATATATATTTTTTTTAGTAAATAGGCTAGAGCAGGCTTTTCATTTCTACTGGCTTTCATGTTGATAGTCATTAAGAGGAAGTTTATGTATTAATTCATATGTTTTCATTTGACAGATTTCTTTATGTAAACTGAGTTATATAGGCTACAACATGCACAAGTGTTACCAGTAAGTTCCATAGATGTTGCTAGTGCTATGGTGTTGAAACATTTGGATGTAGCGTATAGGCCTGTTTGGACTTAAAATGGTAAGGATTTTAGCGTTTAACATTACATTTAACAAAACATCAGTATGCCTTACCTTACATCTTTTCCGCTTATATTTGTTAGTAATAAGTCGTTGTGTGTTGCAATTTTATTATTTTATTTTATTATTATTTAAATTACTATGACTATTTTCCTGCACAAATCAGCATTCCAAATCTCCAGCACAATTGGATGCAGAAGCTCAGCTTAGTTATTATTTCCTTCCCCCAAAAAACCCATTTGTACACAATTTGATGTGTACTTGTGACAATACTCCTCCAATGTAATCCAATCCATGGAATAAAAGGACTTGTGGTCAAAATCCTTGGACTTAAACATTTGACTGGAGATAATAAATGTCTCACCAATCCACTGGGACTTGAAAATGACATGTTTTGTACAATAAAACAAACAGTAGGATATCCTTCAAACGAGTGTCCCACTGACACAAATCCATGAGGCAGAATGATCAAGAAACTAGGTTACAGCAGGCTTTGAATGCATCCTTAATAATGAAAGATATGCACCTCAGAGCAAACAGATGTGTAAGGAAAGTGGCATTTTGGCAATATGCTGTTTTTCTTTTTATCACTAGGAAAACATATTTTTTTACCAAAGCATTAATCTTTCCTACGTTTTTGTTCTTAAAAGGGAAGAGACAATGAAGTAACAATATGCCCAAGGTGTGGGCTTTTGCTTTGCTTTTCGGATACAAATATGTGCTGACTTGAAATGGCAGTACATTAAGAGTGTAAAATCTCAAAACCCTCTAAAGTCCTTTGAGTTCTCAGAGAAAATATCCTACAAGAATTCCTCGATGTGACGTTTGCACTGATACGGAGCGCAAAAATGCCTTACAAAGGGTCTGGCATTTGTAGGCAATACGCTGTTGACTTGCACCGAGAGGAAAGAGAACGACAGAGATTATGGGCAATTAAAGCCCACTTTATGCTGGTCTGCTGGCGTCACAAAGTCTGGCCAAGAATGCTCACCTCGGCTAATACTATCAATGAGAACAAACTCTGCAGCATCAACTTATTATGTACAGTGAATTATTAATGCCAGAGCTAGCACGGCCTGGATAAGATGGCTTGTCAGTAAGGAGAGCAAGTATGCAATGGCGTTTAGTTAGGCAGAATTGTTCAATACTGAAAGATTTGGCAACATTTGAAAGAATGAGAAGAGATTAAGATTCTTCGTAACACTATTAAAAAAGGCTGAAATAATAAATAAAGTGGACAAATCCTTTAGGTGAGTTTACACAGACTGCTTGGCAGTTTAATGCTTTTAGCTTGCCAGCAGAATGTGATCTTGGAGTAATGTATTTTATAGAATTACTACAAGAATGCTGTTATGCCTGCTTTATAACCATCATGGTGGTTTCAGCATGACCTGCTCTGATGATAAATACAGAAGTATGTGATGTATGAACCTTAGGTGTAATGCACTCCCCTAACCATGAGAGGGCCCCCCACAAACCCAAGACAAATGTATATATATAATATATGTAAATAGGTACAGTCGGAGCTCCACGGTAGGGGTGCATGTTGCAAGTTCCAAGTCTCACAGGTTCAATTTGGTTTGCATAATGCATTTAATTTTTTTGTGACACAATTCTTTCATTTCAGATCTCTCGTTTCAAATATGTATAAATGCCTATGCTGTGTTTATTCACACATGTGCATGAGTGTGTGCCTCAAATACGAGTCAGCTGAGGTCACTATACTTCATTAAGTCACTATGAAATGTACAGAGAGCTGTGAAATGCCCCAGAGGAGGTGCATGCCTTCCTGTCTCTGTCTGCCCGACTCACCACCGCCTACAGTGGAATGAACTAGGTCAAACGGTCTCTACTTTCATTCACTGTAAACCCCTACTGAGAGCTGTGGACACCAGGGCCATTAATATCACACTTAAAGGAGGAACAGCTGGTACAAAAGGGTGATTAGACCTTTAGGTAATTTCAAAATTTAAAGCAGGAGACCGCAGAGGAAATAAGATGTTAATCATGATCAAAGGTCTGCATTAATTGAAGGAAGGAAGGATGTATTTCAAATGAAATACTGCCAATAGAGTGCAAACATAAAATACAAAAGCCCATACATCTCTTGTTTTAAAAGGTAGAGTCAGTGATTCTGGAGAATGCTTGTTGACAAATCACTTTTTTTTTCTCTCACAAAATCACTGAATATCTCCTCATGCTCCTATACCTGTCCACACTGTGTGTGCGCTGGGGGGGAATACAGTGTTAATACACAGCCTGGGCTCTGTAAACGGGCATGTTGCTAGCTTCAGTGGGCCCCCTTTGGCATACCTTTTGTTTACATACCAGTGTACAATGCTTAGGCTGTGCACACAGTACGGACAGGTAGAATAAATATTCACTGAACAAGTGATTTTGACTACAAGCAAACTCCATAATCAAAGCGTCTCTAAGTGTCATTCTTATACTTGTGTCTGCATCTGAACCGAATAAAATGAAATGTATTATGGCTGGAAAAAATAGAGTACTGGGAATAATTATTATATACAGTCAATTTGCTTTACAAAAAAAACGTGAAATGTAGCCTCACTGCCACCTCACAGACGTATCGCTGTGTTTTGCTGCTTACAGGCCTGACTGCACCAGAGGCTGGGAAACACTCACCAACGCCAAAATGGAGAAACATGCTCAATTTGCTGCAGCTGTCTCCCTGAGCATATTGCAGATGATGTGATTTTGTTTGGTGAAACTGTATTTGGGAGCAGTGGTGGCATGCAGGGGGCCATGGCTGTGGAGCAGGCCAGCAGGCCATATGGAGCAAAGGGCATGCCAGGCTGGATAAGGATCAGAGGAGGACGAGAGAGGAAGGAGAGGAGTGAGAGAGAGGGGCCTCTGGGTCTGGGATGTCGGCCCCCGGAGCAGGGGGCACTGGCTGGGGTGCCACATTGTTAAGACGGCCCGGTGTACACAGAGAAACCTGATCTAATGTGGAGTTTTGACACACACAAACATATCTTCTTTTTTTCCTTTTCTTTTTTAAATAGTGGAATCACCAGCAAACAGCAACCAAAACACAATCAGGTTTTGATTCACATAGTTAAAGAGGATGAAATGGACAGCTATAGTCAACTTTAAGAATGAGGTTTAGAATACAGAAAACAAGCCCATAAAAGCTTCTTAAATACATCAGAGATCAAACCAATTGTTCCAAACCTCTCTGGTTTGTGAACCCTTATAATATTGAGAATTTAAATATTGATTGATGCCCAGGAGGAATAATGATCCATACTTCACAAAATCAACATGCATATTTGAGAAAAGTCAAAAAGTACAACTGAATTTAACACAAAAGTAGTTCAAATTAGTGACAATTCCAGCACCTATACAACAGTAACACAATGTGGACATATTTATGCTTTAGTATTCATAATTATTTAATTGAGTATGTTGTTATATATATGTCAAAAGCCTATTTTGTTTTAATTATTATTTTCTTATGTATTGGACATTAACTTGTGTCCCCACTTTCCTTGACCAGTTAAGCAAACAAAAACATAATATGATCAGTGTTTGTTTTTAAATGATGTATATGGCAGATGATTCAAATTTGCCCCCACATCTGAAAAACATATTTTATGAGCAAGAAATGCCGACGGATCATTTGCTTGGGTAAAAATAAAACATACATTTCACATAGCTTGAATTACTAATTTCTCAATAATTTTAGAAAAATCACACGATCTGTTAGCAAAAAAAATGGAAAAGTATTTATTTGCAAAATATGAACATATCTCTTTGTGATTTGGATTTTTTTTGTGAAATAAAATTATTATTTTCAGTTAGCTTCAAAGAGACTTTGTTTTCGATCCCAAAATGTCCTTTTGAGAGATAGCCTTCTGAGCCCCAAATTGGTCCCTACTGGACAGCAGCTCAATGCCTTCGATGTGTATTTGCGTGAATGTGAATGAACAGTAATACATCTTTGAAGAAAGCAAATGTTATTTATTGTTTTTTTATGCCATTTGTATCAGGTATGATTCCAAACAAGACGGACCCACATTTGTCTTTAGTTTAGCCCAGACAAGGATGTTTTTCATTACAACTCAAGAAAGTTATAGGACGGCAATCCAAAATAAATATGCCTGATAAAAAAAAAATATATATATCTGCATTAAAGCGTGGAGCGGATGGTGCTGCGTCTAAACTGTTAAAATGTCTGGTCATTAAAATAGTAAGTTATCTTTTTTCGCAACTGTCTTTGCTGGCGGGAGAAAAGGCGCATCAGCATTTACGCGATATTACGTCGATTTATGGAGCAGGATATTACGAGACAGGTGCAAGCTTATGTTACCGTTGTCTGTGCTGAGTGTTAGTTTGAAGGGCAACATTAGCGCTGATCCTCTGTCAAAGGGTAAGTCTGGCCTGAGGGAGGGCGAGCGAGAAAGAGAGGGAGAGAGAGAGACTGGAGTTAAAGGTCAGCGCCGCGGACTCCATTGAGGGAAATAAAAAGCTCAAATGTCTTGCCATTTCAGCGAAAAGGGTAAAGACACCCGTCAGCACTCATTTAAATGTTTGACATGATTTAATAGTGATAGTCTCTTATCTCAATGTACACGATAAGAGCCGCATTCACTTTGAACACATTTCTCTTGATCAGTGAGCTTTTTCTTCCAGTTTCTTTGTATTAACAGCTTGGAGAGTTTAGGTGCATTGGTTCGGATCGTTAATGGGCTATAAATGCGGTTATGTGCCAATTTGAGAAGAATTGTTCGTGGAATCAAAGTTGTTTGAAGTCAAATGGAAATGTCAAGTTTAATAATTGTTTAAATAAGAACAACAAGAAAAATACGTTATAATTTATATCTCTAAACCCATTGCTGTTTTTTGCACGAAAATTCATTTCTGAGTATAACTTCCGCATTGTTTATTAGTGTATGCTACATCAGGAAAATATGAAGCAGAACAATTGCTAAACTAATGAGACTTGTATATCAATCTTGCCGTGGAACGCATTTAGCCATTACAATACCATTGTACGGAAAAATAGCCAACATAGCCTAATTCTACCAATCAACTCTAATTCTTGAGATAACGGAGAAAATGTGAAGTTGAACCTAATTAAAACATCCAGCACCAAGCAGCACAAACAGGCCTATTATCGAGCCATTACGCAGAGTTTGGATAACCTTTGACAGCGGCCGCATCTCCAAGACGCAGCGTTTCACTTACCATCGCCAAGCCATGGTTCAGTACGCACATGCGTTTAATAATCATAACTCCGAGGTTGCCGTCATGCCACTGCGAACCACCACTGGAATATTGTTATATCGGTCAACTACACATATGGTGAAACCTGAAACGATGGATAACCGTTGTGCTGTGGACGGTTATCAAAACCTTGTATATTATGTTAGGCCTCGACAGCAGTAGCCTTGTTTTGAATGCATCCCTAATGGTATAAAAGAGCAAATAGGCTGCGCGCGCGCGCGCGCACACACACACACACACACACACACACACACACACACACACACACACACACACACACACACACACACACACACACACACACACACACACACACACACACACACACACACACACACACACACACACACACACACACACAAAATGGACAGGTTCCACACTGCCGTTCTCTGCCAGTTAATAGCCTACTGTGAACCTTCCTATGTCAGGGGGGAGGGCTTGACCCCGGGTATAGGGCTGCTGCCCTGGCGGATCTTTATTTTGATTTGCACTCTAATTGACCCAAATAAGAGTGCTGTACCACAAATAACCGTATAGAGGTTTTCTTCTAGCTACATGGCCTCGAGGGGACTGACACACACACACACCCCTCGCGCGCGCGCAGCAGCGGCTGACGCAGAGAGACAGTAATTCTTCTTTCCTTGGAAAACCCCATTTGCTGTTGTGCTCTACCAATCGCTGGATGCCCTCGGCTCGTTAAGCCTCGCTCTTGACGTTGCACTGTACTACTGCTTCCGTCTCCCCCTTCTCCCGCTGGCACCGAGGAGATCCCCGTCCCGTCGCTGACATGAATCCTCGTGCAACGAAAGCGCAAAAGCAGCAACGCTTGAAATGACTGCCTTGGACTTTCGGTCCAGACAGGAGCCGCTCGGTTTTTGCGTAAAAGCACAGAAACATCGGGGAAATATGCTAACGGACAACAAGACACCCACTTCATCGAGGGCGTCATCGTTTTTTATCGAAAACATACTGGGAAAAGGGCAGAATGAGCAGGAGACGATAACAGACAGTCGCGGCGAAGAGTCGGTCTCCACCGGCCGGGTCCTGCACTCTCATCGCGCCAACACGAGCGCTCTAGCGCCCGATGGCTCCAGATTCACAGCTCGGTCCTCGTACAGAGACTCGCCTTTGCAGTGCTACCGCGGGGGAGCTGCCTTACACTTCAGAGACTTGGAACCACCACAGAGTGAGTAGACCTACAAGCGAATAGGTGATCGTGGCTCAGATGCGCTTAATAACGTCATGCAATAAATTAAACTGGGTATATTACCCTACATGTGAAAAAGAATAGACTCACAATGTAGGCAGTTTGCTACAGCTATTGTTAGCAGCGGTGTAACACTGTTGTTTGTAGTTTCGCATGTTAACAGATGATTGGCTTATAATTGACAGAAAAATTAACTGTGAAATCCATGTTGTCTCAGAAATATAACACGCCAACACACTCTTAAAGTTTTAGAAGATGAGTAGTAGGCGCTTTTTAGTTATTATCGGTTCTATGTAAAATGTATGCAGCTTTTATTGAAAACAATAAACATTTGTTTGGTGGCACTATCCACGCCGTTATGTCGTTATATTAGCATGGGTGTATTACGATGGCTTCATGCATATGGAATTGATACAGAAAGCCAGCATGGAACCTTGCGGCTGCTTCTCGCGTCAGAGCGAGTCGAGCCGTGGCTGTTCTCTCCAGTTACCGACCCATGCGGCTCACCTGGCTTTCCAAACTTGTTTTAACGCTACAGTGCCTCGACTGTAAACCCAGAGGATATTTCACGGCTGCATGTCACACAGAGATATGCATCAGTTGTAAGGTTATGCACAAGGATTGCGCACAAATGCTCAGAATACAACCCAAAACACAAGCGCATTACACAACAGGTCAACATGGCACTATTACGCACATTCCATGCCAGTTGTTCCACTTACGTGCACTCTTACATCAAAACAAAGTGCCCCTTCCTTTGGTGTGTAAAGTCATACTTTGATTTTAAAATGCAGTATCACCATCCTTGTTTTTATAAGCGATGGAAGCTCCTGGCCAACATAAAAGACCACACAGTAGGCTAAATCGGTGTTAAGTTGTTGGATGCTGTTATTAAGCTGCACAGATCTGGCTCGATTTCCTTTTGAATAATGGTTTCTATTTATTATGTGTCATAAGTGTCATAATAGGGCCCGGAACAACTTCCTCACGTTGATCGTCCAATCCAATCAATCGTCTTTGTCTTGCTCATGCGCACCCCAACTTTTTGTTAACAGATTAGCTGTAAAAGACAAGGATATTTTAAATACTGCAATATTTTTCATTTCTTTATTCGGGAGGAATTATTTATTCCGGTGGAATATTTTAGGTATATATCAGTTATGTTTTATGATATATCAGAAAGTTGGGCTGAGAAATGTTACTACAACCTTTTGTGTTGAGTCTTTTTCCGTTGTTCCTAATGTTGTTTTTCTCCTTTCAGGTCCAAGAGAGAACACTAGTTTGGACGACCACTGCTGCTCCATATCGCCCAGTGACAGATGCTCCCCGGCCGTGTCCGAGCCCATAACGGAGGGCAGCGACGAAACCGACAGAAAAACAGGTGACAGCAGCAACCTGACAGACGACAACGATGACGCGCACAACGGTTCTTCTGACGCACGCTCAGAGCTTGACGCAGCCTCTGACCCGAGCACCAACCGTAGGAAAAAAACCCGTACCGTGTTCAGCCGCGGTCAGGTGTTCCAGCTGGAGTCCACCTTCGACATGAAGCGCTACCTGAGCAGCTCGGAGAGGGCGGGGCTGGCGGCGTCTCTCCACCTCACAGAGACTCAGGTCAAGATCTGGTTCCAGAACCGGAGGAATAAATGGAAACGGCAGCTGGCGGCGGACCTCGAGGCCGTACATATCCCACACTCCATGCAGCGGATCGTCAGGGTCCCCATCCTGTATCACGAGGGGCCTGCGTCCACCGCAGCGCTGGGGTTCAGCCTGAACGGACATCACGTTTCTTCTTCACCCATCGCGGGATTCTCCAGCTCCATCAACTACCCGCTGTCCTCGTTTGCTCACTCCATGAGCATGTTGAGGTCGCAGATGACCGGCTTGGTGTAAAGACTATGTTGAAGGCTGATACATCAAACTGTGTTAATAGGCATAGCCTACATAACATAAATTCACCATGTCAATAGTGAATCGTGCAATAACCCACAATGCCACAGAAGACTGGTGACGGCATCCAAAGATAAGAGCCGTATAAGACCATGATTATATCACAAAGTAATAAATAATCTTTATATAACAGAGACACTAATTCAACCAATCATTGGGGGGGGGTGGGGTGGGTCTGTACTGTATGTTTAAATACACACATATTTTTGCAAACTTTTATATTTAA
Organism: Ammodytes marinus; assembly: GCF_949987685.1. Classification (NCBI taxonomy): domain Eukaryota; kingdom Metazoa; phylum Chordata; class Actinopteri; order Uranoscopiformes; family Ammodytidae; genus Ammodytes; species Ammodytes marinus. The sequence continues at coordinate 24,481,558 of NC_137235.1, forward strand.
AGACACAAATCTTTCCAACTTTGTCACTTTTTCACATAATGCTAAATAAACAAATAATGCACAAACTTGTCTGCTTTTTGTTGTCAAATACCGTACACGTCGAATGCCTTCCTTTCTGTCAATCATAACATTAAGGGTCACAGAGAGAAGAGTTTGTAGAGAATGAAATTAATCCATATGTGCTGTAACACAACGAGAGAGCAAATCTGAGCAGGAACCCGTGTAACTTTTCGGAAATTACTCAATTAACCTTTAAAACACTTAACGAAGTTTCTGCTACAAGTATGGTCTCTTATGGTAAGCTCTCCACCCAGGCCAGCCGAGCATGTCATTTGTAAGAGTAAGAGCATATAACATTGTTTGCCTATATGATACGAAAACGTTATCAGCTTTAATGTATAAATAATCAGAGAAACAAAATAGCAATGGACAGGCAAGCCATCACACTTTAGTCCTGCTTTAATCAATTATCGGTTTGCAGACTTTTAAAAGTAGCAGTCAGCAGGTTTTTCCCGTGCACCATGATAATGAAGAAAATAAGGAATAGTGAAATTAATCAAAACGCCACATGTTGAGGGTGTTTCTTATGAAATCCCAAAAATTCATGCACCTTTTCTTCAAAAGTCTGAGTATGTAACTTGTTGTAGATATTATCGAATACAAACGCAGGAAAAGGTTGACACGTAGGCTAAAAAAGGTCAAAATTACACACACATACATATATATATATATATATATATATATATATATATATATATATATATATATATATATATATATATATATATAGTATATAGTAATATATATATATCATAAGCTTTTTCATTATTTATTTAATAGACTAGTGTTATGTATGACTTACGAGCTATGGACTATATACGGTTTTAAAACAACTGTTATTGGTAGGTCTTTTTTTTATTATATTACTTTATATTTTAGAGCAAACCCATATCAGAAGATAAATTCTGTACAATTCTAAATATGTGCTTTTGAGGAAAAACTGCAAAAGAAACACACACACACACACACACACACACACACACACACACACACACACACACACACACACACACACACACACACACACACCTTAGTAATCCTTTTCACTTTCGGGTCGCATATCAGTGGTCAAACCTAATTGTTCAGGTTTTGGGCACCTCGATAGCCTACAGTATGGTGTGAAATAACAGTGAAATTGAGCCCTTTATTCTTCTGGGGACCCCTCAAGGGCCCCGTCCCCGAGTCTTCTCTTAGCAGATGTAAAGAGATGAATGGGGGAGAGGGAGGGCACAACACTCCCTCATCCTTCCATCTCATCGTTGTTATTGGACCGTAGTGACGCTCCTCTTGACCAATCAGCGAGGACATGGCGCTCCATCCGGTGTGTGCAGTAACGGTGCGGGCAGAGCCTCGGCAGCCCAGCAGTGTCTGCTGCTATGGTGCGTGGAGCAGCGATTAGTTAGTGGTCAGATTAACGTCCCGGTTCAGACTAAGCAGAGTTGCGGAAGTAAACACACAAGGACTCGATCATTGGAGAATATGAACAAAGTGGAGGCGCCATGTCGATCCGCTGCCTCTCTGAAATTCACTATTGACAACATCCTCAACCTCAAGACAAGCGGTAGAAACAGTGACAGCCGTCACCCCGCAGGACTGCAGGATGTCTCGGCCACGGCGATGCGTAAAGACGGTCTCCAGAGACAGCACGAGGAGCATGGAGCCCAACAGAACCATGGCAGCAGGCTTCACGAAAGTGGTAAGACAGTTTTGGTGCAGTTGTTGTAGCTGAAGGCTGTGTGGACGTTTTGTTATATGTCACCTTTACGCACAACTCTCATTGGATGTTCTTATATCAATGTAGCAGCACAGCTGAGACTAAAACACAGCGGCTTATAAACAAAGTGTCATCTTGTTCGCAGAGTTAACCACTGACTGCAACGGAGCAACGGAATCGGTGATTGGCCGCGGAGCCCCGAAGAAGACTTCGGAGATGCGCTTCGAGAGCGGGGACAGCAGCTGCGACGACAGCAGCTCCACCACCACAGCCTCGGACCCACACAAAGGAGGCGGCCCGGGCAAGAAGAGCAAAATAATAACGAAAAAAAAAACGCGCACTATTTTTTCCAAGAGACAGATTTTCCAGTTGGAGTCTACTTTCGACATGAAACGCTATCTGAGCAGCGCAGAGCGCGCCTGCCTCGCCAGTTCCCTTCAGCTCACGGAGACCCAGGTGAAAATATGGTTTCAGAACCGCAGGAATAAATTGAAACGGCAAATCTCGACCGAGGTTGATGGACCAGTTACCGATTTCCCCGAGACTGGAAAGCCAGTGGTGGTGGGGCAGCTCCCGGCCTTGTACAAAGAGAGCAACCTGCTGGGGAGATGCCTGCTGCCCATGCATCTGCCCGTTGTATACCCCGGGAGTAGCACGCCTTACCTCTGCTTCTCAAACGCCAGCAAGTACTTCAGCCTGTATGACGGGGACGTATGATGGTTTCATGTATTCCACACGTGAAAGAGACACTTTTCTGGTGGTCTGTTGCCAAGTTTCAAGCATTTAAACTGATAAGACGGTTGGCCGGACCCGCGCCCTGACTGCTCTGCAAGTAGCCTATGACGAGTAGCCTAGTTACATATCACTTCAAAAACAAGCTGATTGGGTATTATTTATTTTTCAGTCAAATCTATGGGGTTTGTGTAGGCCTAAAACTACACATGCTACACTACACATTTACAATTTCATAGAAAAACAGCCAGATGAGCTTATGGGAGCCCGAGGGAGGCCAAAAACATCATCATTTTTTGTTTACTTGACATGCCATTATTATTATCATAATTAATATCATCAACAATATTTCAAGCAGCTTAAGCCACCAAAGAAATTACTATAGCTTAGCTATTTGCATGCATTTCCTGTATCAATGAATTTTGGATAACTGAAATTATCTATGTATTTAAATGAATGTAATTAACATTTTATTCTGTTTCACGCATGTCTATATTTTTCTGAGTATACTACTTTACTTACTTTATTCCACGTTTGCCTATTAGGCTTGCTCATTACACCATTTACTGAAACTGTAATTAAAACATCTTCCTTCAAGACATTTTTTACAGAATTGGTACAGTATTTTGAATTGATCATTTTGTGTTTTAGGTTTATTATTAGGCTATATGGAATTGCAGATAATGAGGATCCAGTCAGTTTATCAATCCACCAGTGATTTGTACCTTTCTAATTTTTGCATAAAAGGGAAACATGGATTCCGTTGGTAAAATAAATATGAGAAGATGTTTGGATTGAGCAGCTATATTAAAAAAAAACAGAAATGTGAACATTTGCTTTTATTAAAGGCCCTTGTAACGTAAGTCTATCCATGACACAATATTACTAATCCAATAGGCCCCAATTGCTTCCACATGTTTAAACCACTGTGTGTACTAACAGGGAGCAAAGCAGTTCGTATAAATGGGATAATATTTTCATAATTCAACATCGCTTATAAAATCTACTACCGGTAGAGGGAACAAGATTTACAATTTAACATTAACAAAATCATTGTCAATATCAACATTTAAATATTAATCTACACCTGGTCATATAAACGGCGTATTAAGCATATACTCTATAAGAGGGTATAACAAACAGGCAATATAATATGAGACTCATTTAGTTAATCCTAGAGAAACTAAACAAAAAAAACGGATAGGTATGTAGGTCAACATGAACAACAAATGTCTAGTACGTGGTGGAGAGAAAGGGGGCGAGACCCATCCCCTTCCAGATTTGTATGTGAAAAGTCTCTGAATATATCTGGCATTTTCATTAGAATACACAACATTGTGAGCAAACTTACATAAACTTTATTGAAAAATAATTATCCACGCAATTAGAGTTGGGCAGATGCAGACAGGGGACGATGCTGGTCCCTAAGTTTCTTTGTGAGACAGCGTCTAGACCTCAAGCTCTTTTCCTGAACGAAGGCCACTCTTGCTGTTGTACTTCAGCCATATACCAATATACCAGCAGTCTCAGCATAATATTAAGTGTACACGTCTGTGCTCCCACCCATGTAAAACCAAGCCAACTTCATTCCTTACGGACTGGCCTCAAGTCAAGGGTATTACAAAGGATATGGGTTAGGCTTCGGAAATACACCTCCAACTTAGAGTGAATTAATGCTCCACAGTTATCCATAAAATAAACAAAAAGAAAACAAAACAAAAAGAAAAATTGGCTTTTTGGAATTACTGTTTGTTTGACACCGTGTCCTAAGTGTAACATCATCTACTTTATAATTTTGTCAAGAAGAACAGTCCATGGAATAAAATAATACAAGTCTGTAACCAGCAATGACAGCTATAACAGGAGGATACATTTCAACATTAATAATACTGAATGTTAAATAATGAATTTACAAGGCAATCAGTGTCCGATTTGAAATAGCTCTATTTCTGTAACTGGTGTGCACTTTGCAAACAGGTAATATGAGTGATTTCGATAAATACTGAAGTAGCAAAACACAACCTTCTTCACATTTTTTAAAGAAGCATATCATTCTAACCTTTGAAATATCTCAAATGAGCGTGACCCTCTGAAAAGCTTCATAAGGGAAAGTTGTGATCATAATATTCCGAAGACCAAACATAATACTTGAAATTGATATTTGATATTGTATTGATCCCTTTAATATTATTGACTTTGACAACAGTATGTGTTACGGGTGTAGAACTAAAGTGGACTGATAAAAATACCAATCATGTTATTGTTTTTCTATGAAAATCCACTTCCTGCATTGACTTAGGTTTACAGTCAGTTGACAGCGGTTGACCTGGTCAGTGCTGCCCTTTGACCTCAACAGTAACAACACTTACCCTTCCCATTTTTGTATTAATGTAAACCTGAATCTAAAATGTTAATTTTGTAGGCATAAGGACATACGTTTACTATAGGCAGGACTTTAAAATCAAAAACCAGGATGCTATTAGGTCATTATCGATCCACTGCACCAAACAATAAATAAATCTCTGAGGCATTTGCATGCATCATTATGTGAGCGATTGAGAGACACCGCCTGTGTGTGTGTGTGTGTGTGTGTGTGTGTGTGTGTGTGTGTGTGTGTGTGTGTGTGTGTGTGTGTGTGTGTGTGTGTGTGTGTGTGTGTGTGTGTGTGTGTGTGTGTGTGTGTGTGTGTGTCAATTCACCGACAAATGGCGGCCCGTTATGTCGAACAGTCTCGTGTTTCAGAGCTGCTGAAGAGAGTTACACCACTGCTCAGTACCCATAATCCCTGGCGGCTATCCGCTCAGACATGATGGCAGAATAAATGTGAGGTGTGGCTTCAATGGTACATCATTAGCGTTTAAGTTTTATTACTTGGAGACATAATCTGAAGATCACACTAGAAATCTTACAGCTGGATCGTTGGATTGAAGAAAATAAGGTACAATTATTTTCAATTTAAAGTTTAGTTTACTATTTTGAATAACCTCACTGAGTGCAAACTAATTCACCCCAATGCTCGTGCTAATTCTTTCTACAACTGCGCTCTTTTCATGTTGTCACTCGGTCGTCTTTTCCCATTCTTACTGTGCTTGCCTTGTCATAGCTCATCACAGTAGCATGTGCACTGAAGCCTGACTGTGATTATGATGAATGAGAAGGACTAAGGAGGAGTGTGTGTAACAATGAAGGAGAGAGAGAGAGAGAAAGGGAGGAATGATCGGTCAGAGCCAGTTGATGAGTGTGTGTTTGTGTTGGAAAAACTACAATCCCGTTTGTATTTCTGCACGGGTCTGTGCCTCTCTATAGCTGAGGTCTGGCTGGTCAGGAGCAAGGAAGTCCCGTTCCTGTTGGTTGGAGAGCAAGTGTGTGTGTGTGTGTGTGTGTGTGTGTGTATGTTATGCCTGTGTAAAACTCTCCTTTCTGCATGACTAGATGGGGGCCCCTCTCTCAGCTCACTTGTTACTTCAACCTCTGTTGACCTCTCCCAGTCATCTGACAAAGATCATAGCCCAAGACGATGGGACAGAGGGTCCCCAAACATTTTTGCAACATGAAAGCAGAGAAACAAGTGTAACCAATAGATTTCACATGGAGGATTTCATTTGCAATTGATGCTCAGCTGTAGCCCAATGATGCATGTATCTGTCAGATATGTCTATATGTTAGAGGTGCACTATGCAACTTTGGATGTGTCAGACAAGTGAACGTTTTCTAAGGTGAATAAACAAACTTTAGTCACAGGAAAATGTAAAAGTGTTTAACTGTTGTTTACAGCAGCAAAGCCCAGACAGGTTTGTTTACTAACTAGTATTACGTTTGGTTCCAGTTTCCTCAAAATACTTTTGTCTAGGTTAATGATAGAATTATTACACACTTAGAATTACATTTAGAGAAAATATGTTTTTTAAACTAACTGCAGCCTCTGCAAATGTTAACAAATTCCCCCTCCCCTGAAACTGCATAGTGCACCTTTAAAGAAATATTCTCAATTCGGTCAATGTAGGCCATACAGATAAAACTAGACTCATTAAAAAACTAAATGAACAAAATGCGCGAGCTGTACATGTCGGTGTGCTGTCCAGCATCAGTCGTGTCCAAGGATTCCCCTGGGGAGTCCCGATGTACTGGAGGGCAACCGGAGACCAAAACTACATGACACAGCATTGTAAAGTAAACAACAAGGCTATTAGTTAGAGGGGGAAACCTGAGACAGGAGGTCTGTGTATGTGTCACACTTAAAGACTGTTTGATGGCCTATTGTTCCACTAATTTAGCCCCCCCACCCCACTCCACCCCACCCCTCGGTTCTCCATGTTGCAAATTGCTGGAGGAAATTGAAAAATATCCGAGTGGATGTAATCAGATAAAAGCAAGTGATACAGAGACAGCGATAAGAAGTGAGGACAGCGCAAGCATGCAAGAAGATGAGACCAGATTCGAACACAGCCAACAATTAATTGAAAAATAGGCCTTATGAGAGAGAATTTTTTTTTTATCTAAAATAATTAATTTAAATATTTACACCATGCAATAAAGAACCAAAGCAATTTTGATATTGTACAACTGATCATGATTCTGCAATCAAAACCATTCAGCATGTTATAAAATATATTATAATATATAAATTATAACAAAAGATAATATTTGTAAGCACGCTTTTTTGACAAGCTAACAAAACAGACAGTATAGCTGAGACGGACGGGACTGTGATTAGTTGTGTAGGTATTTGGTACACATGATGGCATGACACTAGAGGAAGTCAGGGGAACACCCAAAGTTATTACAAGTCCCCCCGAGGGAGACATTAATGTCTATACCACATTCGATGGGGGATCTGCCCATTAGTTAAACACATTTAATGCTAGTACAACAAGCACTGACCTCATGGTGGCACATAGTCATCAATATTTTGGTTCAGAATACACACTTATTATATTTCATCCCCTGAGGAACATGAACCTTAAATTATATTTCATTGCAAATATTTAAGAGTTGTTGAGATATTTTACATAAACAAAAATGTAAATTGCATGGTGTTGAGAGTAAGTTGGATCTCACCAGTCAGTAGGACTGAGCATTTGGGGACCATGAATGTAGCTGTTGAGATATTTCAGTTTAGACCAGAGTGGTAAACCAACATCATCATCAATAGAGCTGTGCTGCTAGTAGGGCTTAATGTGTCTATTTACATGTTTGAGATGTAGTATTTAAAATATCCTGTTTTATTAATTCAATTCCTAGCTGAATACATACACAGACATCATAACACTGTTTACACATTATAGTCATAAATGAGGCTTCTCACCATATCACTGTTATAGAAACACACAATTTTAGTTTTTGTGTTCAGTTTTAAATCCAGGGCAACAATTACAAGTTCAAGATGGGCCGCAAGAAAATGATATGACCGAAACAGATAACCATTTATAAAAACGTGTACATGTATACTCTCTTAAATATTCTTAAATTTTAGATATACAATATAAACTTTTCATCAACAGCTACAATAATTTGAAGGAATTATTCTTTATAACTTAGAGTAATAAAACTGAAATAAAACGACAGATAAAAACCAACAACATACAAAGAACAGGGTTACATGAAATCCAATGTTTTCTCACACACACACACACACACACACACACACACACAGGGCCGACGGACTGCGGGGGAAAGTGCGACAGTCGTGGGGGGGCCCAAGGCAGAGGGGGGCCCATCAATTTTTTTTTTTTTTTTTTTTTTTTTTTAACAAGTTAAATGTGGGGCCCCGATCTTCGAAGGCCCTGAACAATGCCATTCCAAAAAAAGAAATTATTGACTGGCTTTTTTCTCCCCTGAACCTTGCAAGGAGATCAGGGGCCTGCGCATGAGAATAAGCAGGAGCAAGCCGACAATGAATTGAACTGGTGGCGAAAATAAACGCAGCGATGTTTCTATGGGGATATTTAGCTGTACAGAAATAAGTGCTGGCAAAGCTAGAACAGTTTAAGACTCCACATCACTGTGGCAACACAAACTATCTATCCGCTCAGACAGCGCAGAGAAAAGTCTGATAAATACAGTACATGAGAGTGATGGCCATGCACAACTGTAAGGTCAGTGTGTGTTGTATTTTTGTATTCAAATAAACAGTTGTTTATTTTTATAGTGCGCATTGGCATCTTTGAGCAAAATACCCCCAACATTTTGGGGCGCGCCTCCTGTGACACTGGCCAGTGACCACCTTCATTAAGACATTTTTTGGGAGAAACACTGCTAAAAGTAATGATTTGGTCATTCATCAAATTAAATATTGTGGAGTTGTCTGGCTCAGAGAGCCGTGTGTATTGTAAGACCGCCTTTCAGGGGGCCCATCAGGACTTTTTGTATAGGGGCCCAGAATTTGGTGCTACGCCCCTGCACACACACACACACACTCCTTGTATCTATTAAAGAGCATTGTCTCACGCCCGCCCTCACGTCCTGTCCCCTCAGACACCCTTGTCAGGATAATGTGCCATTAATCTACCACTGAAAACACATTATTGGCCAATCAATAGGTAAGATGGAGGGATAAAGGAAGAGGGAAGAGGAGAAGGAAGGAGGAGAAGGACAGGAGGCAGGGGAGGGCTGCTTTAAGTCTGGGGGGGGGAGCGTTTGAGTGAGGGAAAGGGGGGTCAACACTTATCCATAACACCAGAGAATGAGCTCCACTATTTGCAGTCATGGAATACTCATTGTGGTTTCATACTAACAGTCAATACAGGTCCATTAACAACAGATACAGTTGTCAGAGTGTCCTAACTTTTTCTGCACCCCCACCCAGCATGATAAAAAAAACACTATCACTTCCTGTCCTCCAATAACACACAGAGTTGTTGATACCGAGACGCTTAAACGCAGCTTCTTTCATCACTGGTGTTGAAAATAAAGGTTCAAACTATATAAATTCATGTTCCAAGCATTAATAGGGTTTGCCAACTACGCCAGTCCTTCCGTTTCCTTTCCTTTAAAACATGTAAAAACACTAATGGACAGAATGTTTCTGTGACACTGACTGAACCCACCTAGGTGCATATACCAAGACAGCACAGGGATTGCCACTTTCATACTTCAACGACAATGGCTTGCCCAACCTTCCCATGCACACCTTGATGATGTTGTACAACAGGATGCGGTCATCCAGATCTAAGCAGAGCAGAACATGTCCCGTGCGTGTAGCAGAGCTGACCTGCTTGCCTCCATAGTGACATGACACATAGTAACACCCAGGAGACCAGACATACACTGGCCTGCTGCCATTTACAGCTTCCCTGGATGCTGTTGTATTAATAGCTGGAGTGAAACCCAGTCCCCTAACACTGGGTTTCCTTCGAGTTTTTGTCCCAATACTATTACACTTAATCCAATAAAGGTCAACACAATTTAATATATATGTCCACCATGGTTAATTCAATGAGTAGAAGCTTGTTGTTACATGATGTCTGGACTAAAAGACATTGGGATATAACAATCCCCTCTTTCTGAGAATTGTCCCAAATCCATAGAAACAAAGAATCACACTGTGTCTTAAGGGGGAAATACCAGGGGTGTTGCTAAAATGGTTATAGTTTAAAAAAACTACTGTTTATCAAAAGGGAATCTCCCTCATGTCCTTTTAAACAGTATGTTGATACTTTGCTACTAAGGAAACATAAACTTATGAGCAAGGCACTTGATTTCAATATAAGGAAGAATACTTGCCGTTGTCAGAGCTCTAGTGCGTTCTCAGTTAAATGGACAGCTCTTCCAGCAGAATAAGCCAAGACATTCAGCAAGCAGCATTGTTGTGGTATAGTGGGATTCTAACCGTGAAGCCTGGAGGATCAGTCTCTGATATCCTGGCCACTGGTGTTGCTGACCAGGCAGCTAGCTGGTGTTGTTTTGACTGTAAATATGGATAGATACTATTGGTAAGCAAATGCAGGATACTCCACTGTGCACTGACCGTTCTTGACTTCAAATATTGTTGATTCAACATTGTGTTTCCACCTCTCCATCAAGCTGAAACCTTAAACAAAAATGTTCTTGCTAAAACGTCAGTCCTACATTTTTTCATAAAAAAAGTTAATTTAGGAGAACCTTCAGTTCAATGCTGAGCCTTAAGTTTGGCTTAGAATTGGGGGCCCTGGATAGGCTATACAGATAGAATACGATGTGACACATACACTACTTTTGGTGTGGCACACCGCTTGGAAGATTGAAATTGGCAGTCGTATCAGGTCCTTCGATTGAATAGTGGAATATCCATTCGGGGTCAACCCTAGTTAAAAGTTGCATGGAGAAAGGCTTTCCGGAGAATGCTTGTTAGTATTTGAACTAACGTGCGTTATTTAACGCTCGATGCCAGTGCTCCAGCCATCCAGACCTGAGTGTCTTTCAAACCGTATAACTCGACCGTTAAGACCAATATTAGAAAAAATGTGTGAGATAATTCTGATAAAAAAATATTCTTGGCTTTCATTTTTGTGTTGAAGCACATTTTCAAGGTGGAACATTTTGTAGGGCGGGGTAATGGAAGGACTTTGCAATACACTTCTTGATATATGGGTGACGATACGGTATATCACGATACATATATATTGCGATTTTCACTGAAAATGTATAAACAGCTGAAATACAAGTTGCTGTATACGAACTGGGAAATTTTTCTACATCACACTGCATTATATTGATAATTCAGCAGACATATTCAGTCAAAATTGTTTAATGCAGTACTTTAATTCAAAACCTAGCAATTCGAGGCAACTAGCCGTACTGCAACATATACAGGAGCCGAAGTTGCAGTTCACAACTAGTTTAAAAATTTAATTTATTTTGTCAAAATATTCTTTTTTGGAGCTTATGATACGATACATAAATATCATGATATTTTGCTGTTCTGATTTTTAATCAAGTGCTCTTTCTGAATAGTTGCTAACATCTTGGATTTTGCTATTTTATATATATAATTAGGTCCTGAAACAGATAAGAGATAGCCTTGTCCTACCAGACCATCGTACTTTCTTTCATTTGTACAGAAGGTCTGGAATCCCTCAATCGACAAACGTTAACTCACTTGAAGGCGGGTGTCTGTTGAAGTTTAAAACTATTGAATCTGCCAAGTGCCACAATGGATTTTCCAACCAATGGCATAATGTTTGGTCGTAAAGTTATCTTATGCATCGGCTTCTGAGCCACTCCCTATGTTCGCTGATTGGACCGCCAAAAATCTGGATGGAGAAAACCAAAGTATATACTGCAGACCCAGACTGACTACTGAAGGGAAAAGAAAATTGAGCGGAACTATGTAGGCGGGCGGTGCCAGGCTAGATAAGAGGTACGGTTGAATTTGAAAGCTTGTTAACAGCCCAACAAAATGTCTGCATGTGTGCAGTTTTCTTGAAGACAGAAGTTGGTGCAACTGAACAATGCCATCGAAACAAGACTGTGTATGTCAGCTGCATGTGAGTGCATATATAGATAAAATAAAGACTTGGTGTGGTTAAAGATTTATGAATCTTTGGCTAAAGGAATCTGAAAATGTCTAAAAAAAGGGATTCATGACATATTACACTGAGGCAGAATAGCAAGTGACAAGGTGAAGAAGACGGTAAAACACTTTAACAATTAAATAAACGTAAACGTCACACGGAAATCTTAAGGTGACACATACCGCTCAAGAGTAGGAAGGATATATGGAAGGATATATCTAATGCACAGAGGGCACATTTATTGTACATGGAAAATATTCTAATGAACATGACAGTAAGAAACTGCACAATAAATAAACCTTGAACCCTGAATAGAACTCTTCCTTGTACCATATTAGAAATGTTTTGTCTTTCATTTGGTAAAGTTTCAATTTTGTTATCACTCTAGTGAAAACTGTTACAGCCTCTCAAAAACACACGCAACAAACACACCTCTTAGCCCTGAAGCAAGCGGATCTCTAGAGGATTGTGCTCCCCTCCGGCCAGTTCAGGGGAGGCTCTAAGTGCTCTGTAATAGCCTGCAATCAGCACAGATGGATAGAAACCAACGTCTCGCCCTAAGGAAAGAAATATAAATAAATAAGATGAATAAATAAAAGCCCTGTGTCCTCACAACCACATACTGCATTGGGCATGTGTTTTATAATGAATATAGATTGAGAGGTTGAAATATTTATGGTCCAAGGGTGGTGTGAGGTGGGTGGGGGGCTAATGGTGTGAAATCACATCCCAAGTGGACGGAAATGAAAAAGGAAAATTCCTCTTGTCCGGAAGCTTCCAAGTAAGCATTTGTGATGTCTCAAATGGGATGCTGTAAAGATGCTTTCACCACAATACCTTTAGGGTGATTTTTCTTTTCTTCTTCTGGTGTCACACAGACTATCTTAGTTGTATCATTGTAGAACCATAATCTATTCTTATCATAAACTTCATGACGACTTCCTCATATTTCCTGTGTTTTGTCACAAAACAGCCTTACTCCAATCAGCCTTTACAGAATGCCTTAATACTTGGTTTCTCCTGAAGTGCCCTACACACCCCCATTACCTAAGTTGTTTGTATGAGGCTTACACCTAACGGCCATAAACAGTTAAAGCCCTCCATTGGTCAGTGGAGAGGTGTCTGGGGACAGGGGCTGACTAAGAACAGCCCAGGGGCCAGATGAAGAATAACTGAGTAGACTGCTGCAGAGCGAGAACATATTGTCCCTGACAAGAACAAACATTAGACTGATAAACAAGTGGCTCGGGGTGAGCAAGCGTTTTAGGGAGAGAGCAAACTGTAAGCGGTAAGAGAGAGTCAGAGGAGATGAGCCGAGATGAGGGCTGACTCCAAAAATAGTCACACAGTGGCCTCGGGAGAGTTCTGAGATTCACTGTTTGTCTTTTACATCGTTACCTGGGATCAGCCTCAAGATGTTTTTCGTCAGTGTGTTTTTATACGTTCAGATGTGTGTATTTTGTATGAAATAATATTTGAAATGTATGTGTGGAAATTTGGGACATGTAGCCAAAGAAAATTGTACATTTGCCGCTTTAATTTAGCTTTGAGTGAACTGTGAAACACTGGAAAGCATTGAGGTAACCCTAGTTAACCCCTGGCTCACCAAGGCAACCGGAATGCGATGTTCCTCAAACGTTGCACACCAATTTAGCAGACAGAATCGAGATGAACATTAGACCTAAGTCAACATTAATTACTTTTGCCCTGCAGCACCGAGATTGTCTATCAATAATAATGTGCATGTCTCATAAAAGCGTCTCCCGGCTCTTTTGGCTATCATAAAGGAGCACGTCATCTGAGATCTCTCTTTTCAGAGCTACAATACTCCCGGCACTTTGGCTACTTAAGGGGCATAAAGCCTGCTTGTTGTCATTGAGTCAAATATTCCTGTCTTGAAGTAAATATTTTGTCCTACGTTTGAGGGGTAGTTTCAAACTTAAGTGTTTTAAAGCGTGGTTTGGGGTTAGGAGGCTTCGATGAGTGCTAGAGAATATTTAAAAGAGTCATCTTCTGGAGGCAGGCGGAATAAAAGTTGATAGTCTGTTGGGATGGTTTAATAATGAAACGAGAACATGTGGACTTGCTAGACTAAAGTACACTTTGGAGTGCACTGAGAAGTGTTCTGGAAGAGATACCAGATGACAAGTTGGAACGAGGAGGTGCCAAGAAGATGGTTAACAAGCCACAGCTCTGAATGTGGGTCAATTTTCTGTCGGTTAAATTAACAAATTTCCCTTTACGTAATTGAAAATATTACAACATATTACAATTCCCTCAGACCAGATCAACAGACTACGTTATAAATAACTGATATATTTCTACATTCAAACCTGGAGGCAAATGATTTGAATTATATTCTATTCCATTCATAAGCAATAATTACTAAGTGCTGGTGTCAGGATTATATGATGCTGCAAATTGAACAATAATTCCAAGTGCATTCCACTTGTGTGTATGAACATAACACTGTGTACGCAAGTGTGTGTGTGTGTATTTGTGTGTAGCCTCTCTCTACCATCAGGAGGTTTTAATAGAGTAGTATATTCCTTTGCATTTTACATGACTCTAGGGCACGCTGCTCTCGCCTGTCTGCTCTGCTCAGATCAGACACTCAAATTGGAGCACAGAATAGACTGCAGGTCTTCATACTATCCCGCTCTGTAATCCATTTGTGCCTTTACAGTCGTGGGCACGTGTCCATACTTAACATAGAGCGCTAATATGAATTCCTTGTTTCAACAAAAAATGTAGGATTATATTGGATCTGCCAACATTCTGTCTGAGCAATGTCTAAATTGATACAGCCATTGTGCTGCAACACTGTAAGTAATGATAATTTAGCCATAATTCAAATGATCTATATAAAGTAACTTAATTTCAATATTTTAGATCATTTCAAACTCAAGCTATGCGAGCAGCATGCCACGGATTGCAATGAAACTTTGTACACACATCCACGGTCTCTAGAGGATGAATCCCATAGAACATTGTGATCCCCTTATTTCACCAGCATAACAACACGTGTGGTTTCAAGTAAAATATCTCTAATAACTAGTGGATGAATTTCCATGCAATTGATGGTCTTCTGACTTTTCATCTTGCTCCAGCATCTGGTCAAAATTTCATTTGTCTGGTTCTCTGGTTTATAACCAAATACCTACAAAATTCATGGCATTCCCGACAGCCTGAGATGTAGGCCTACGTTATGTTTAGTCCTTATTATCAAATGTGACCATGTTCATGTGCTAAACTAAGATGGTATATGGTTAACATTAATACTGCTAAAAATCCGATCAACATTATGAGCTGATAATAATGCTTACATTAGCATGTTAGCATTTGGCTAAATGCTAACATGCTAGACCATATTTTGGACTCTTTCCTCACGTAACAAAGATGCAAAGACATGAACCTAGTGTTCTCTCACAAGTAATGACAATACAGCCAACAACAATGGCCATACATTTTGGTTGTCTTTGATACTTTTGACTTTGCTGCAATTGCAAATAAGTCTTGGAAAGACCCCTACTGTATGTATTTGACCAGAAAAGCAGTCAGTAATTGCAAAGAAGTAGGACCAACTTGTGTCTTCAGATGAAATACTGCTATCAAAGTCCTGGTTCCCTGTTTCTTTCTCTGGCCGGGACATCTCCAACCATCCATTGTGATGTGTGCATTTGTTTTCACAACACAGGAGCAGGTCTCCAAGGCGCTTTCTCACACTTCCCCTCTCCCACGCCCCTCTTGGCTTCTGTAGTATATACAGCCTTAAGTATCTGAACTATTCATGATGTTTCCTTTAGAAAAAGACAGATTAATCATTTATCACTCCATAATTTAACAAAGAATACAAATCTATTTTGAATTAAGGCTCACATCTCCAGGGTGTAATAATTGCTACTGCGAGATCAGAGAAAATACACACTTCCAATTTCTTCCCAGAAAAGTACTGAACAAGCAAGAGCAGCTCTGCCTGAATATCAGCCATAGCAAACAAGACACTATTCTGCAAACAAATAATGTCAAAACCATGAACACACATGCTTGACAATCGTTTATCTCAGATTACTTATCTTCATTAATCAAGGCCTAATAAGATAATAAGATATCATGAGCAATGAATATTGCACCTAACACGGCTCACGAAGAATCTGGCCATAACTACTGTAGAATGCAGGCTCAATGAGCACTATGAGAGCCGGGAGAGGGACTGACTCTCACGTTTCCACACGAGAGAGCAGTGAATTAGACCAGAGAGAGAGAGAGAGAGAAGGGTGAAGGCGAGTTAAAGTCGAACCAAGAGTCAAGGAAAACTGGAGGTTTGTGAGGACATTTTAATGCAGATACCTACACACCACGTGTATTGTGAGCCCAGTAAAAGTTCAAGTATGCTATGCTATGTGTGCATCCATTTACCAGTGTGCATCCTTCAACTTAATGCAAATGTAATAAGACTGTCCCCACCTGCCCAAAGAACAGTGCCGGCAGATCTTCTCTCCGACAGGGCGTCGAGTGAGTGAGGAACTATTAAACAGACATTGACGGACAGGATAGATGTGTGGGACCAAAGGTGAAACTTTGGGTGAGGTTATAAAATCATAAAAAAGAGAGAGATCAATGTAAGAGGAGAGGGGATGGACATGAAGACAAAGGTTATTTTAGACACTATGAATGTGGGTTAAATATTAGGATAAGGTTAGCCTTATGACTCCCATTGTTTTTCTATTTTTATCTATATTATTTGTAATTTGTTTTTAAAGATATACAAATCTTCCAAGGGAAATAAATTGATTTGGAGCTAGAAACTATTGAGACATACTGTATAATAACACCCCAGAGGAAGGGAGAAGGCAATTTGCACAATGTTATTTTTTTCATATTTATTTATCCAAATAAACATGCTGATATTGCTGTTGTTATTGTTATTGATTGCCAAGATAACTGCATTTTAAGGTGTGTTGTTGTTGTATGTTTCTTGTCTTGTTTATCTGTGTTTTCTTGTTGCAAAACACGTTTGCCTCTCGGCATTCTTTTAGTTTGGTTTTTAAGTTAAGCTCTTCAAACCCTTACATCAAACAGAAAAAGCTAAATCTCTAGTTACCTTCAAATGTTGTAGTGAACACACTGAAGAAGTTTGACTACCTAAAAATATCATCTGTACAGCACTCTGCCCTCCTTCCCTATCTTCACACTAAATAGAGTGACTGAACACGACTCAATTCACAGAGTATAGAGTTATTTTGATAAATATTAGATGGGATACTTTTATTGCACAGAGTTTGCCGTGTTTGTTGTTTCGTAAGTGTGCTGCGTGTACTTACACAGCAAACCAATGGGCGAAGAAGTATAACAACAGAAATAGTACACACGCCACAAGAAAGAAAAAAAAGGAGAAGAAAAATGAATGCAGCTCCATCTTAAATACTGTGTGGTTTACAAGAGGTGTTCCATCCCCCTTTAGATCTCTAGAAAGCTTTAAAAGAGGCTCTAGCATCTACTTGATTCAATCAATATTGCAAGTGTGGGGTTAAATACATAGGAATACAACACAAGTCTGAAATGCTTTTATTGCTGCAGCCTTTGCATGTATGCCCTCTGGCCAAGCAACAGAGGAACATGTGTCCCATTAGTGAGAACTCTGAGGAGACAGACCCACTTTGTACACAAAATAAAAATATAAACATATAGTAGATGCCTTTGCTTCAATTGCAATATAGCAAAGTAAAAATTGTATAAATATTTTTAGGTCAGAAAGGTTTTTTTCTCGTCACACGTTTCCTCTTTGATTCTCTCTAATCGTCTATCAGGTTACAAACAGCGTGACTTCATCTGCATCTCCCTGTGAAACCCCTCAACCAGATTTATTGTTATGATTCTGTAAGGCCCTGTGTGTGTGTGTGTGTGTGTGTGTGTGTGTGTGTGTGTGTGTGTGTGTGTGTGTGTGTGTGTGTGTGTGTGTGTGCACGTGTGTGTGTGTGTGTGTAAGACAAGAGAGAAGAACAGTGAGAAAAAAACAGTGTGTCTGCGTGTTGATTTATGATGCTGTATTGGTAATCAATATGGTTCTTTTAAGTCATTTAGATGCAGTGATTGATACTTGGAGTGGTCAGCATATGGGCCGGGAACTCGAGCTGCAAGTCTGACTGTTCCCATATGGGTAACAGTATCTGCGCTGAAACTAGTGCATCTATCGTTTGTGCTCAAGTGAATTAGCTGGAAATAAAAAGGAATAATGTAAAACCACTTGTCAAAAACTGAAAAAATATATATGTGGGAATTAATTAAAAATAAAAATAAATAACTTGAATGACTTGTAGGAAAACATCTCAAATATTTAAAAAGGTGGTTGTCCTCTTGTTGGGATTCTTTTTAGAGACTATGAAGGGCCGTGCAGTTCAGTTAAGGGGTTGTCTCTCTTTCATGTGCAGGTTGATTTGACAGCAAGGTTAGATGAAGATAAGAGCACAAAGAGCCTCCTCTCTTTGGTCGTCTGTCAGCGGACAGAGACAAGACTCCCTCTGACAGACATATTTTACCTCCGGCCGGGCACGGGAAGAAAGGCAGCTATTTTGATTGAGCTTTGATTAAAGGTTGTTAACAATGCAGAGAACTGCTTTGGCCTTTTCCTAACTTGGCCGGCACACGGGCCGAGTGGCCACGGACAAAGACTACACAGAATTCCCACTTGTGCTTTTAGAAACACAAGATAGGTAAACTTTGAGAGAAGCTGTTGGTGACTTAAACTGTCATGTCTTGGATTCAACTTTTTGTTGTGCTTATTAAATAGCTTTATGGTGGGACAATAAAGAGCGTGACGGGAAATATTAGTGATTTCATTTATCAAAAAAATTCAGCTGAAGATAATAATTGTCCATCACTTAAATTATTGAAAGTAAAAATTGGAGCCATCAATATTAAAATGTTTTACTTTTTCAATATTATTGCAACAAAGCTTTTTCATTTATTCAAAGGGAATATTGTGTTGCTCCACGTGCAAACATTACTTATTATTTGTGTGTGTTCTTTTGGCCAGTGGACACAGAGGTACCATTGCTTTGAGTGTCTCAGTCCAACCTGTGCTAACAGCCTATGAGGCTGATCCAAACTATTAGAAAGGAATGTTTCATCCAGGGCGATGAGAGACAACAACTACACTCATCTTATCAGCTCCTGGTGATCAGGACGGATACTCAAAACCCTGCATGGGGGATCAGTCCCCCCAGACAAGGAGCATACACACAAATAAAGCCATATGAAAAGGTACACACACACACGCAACATATATGTATTGCTATAATCTCAATAATGAGTGAACAACTATTTACGGAAGTTGATGACAGTCAAAATAGGCCCGTTGAGAAATAATCCACCCAACAATGACTCCCTTCAAAAACCCCTTGAGCTGGTATGGTTTTTGAGTGACAACCCAAATAAGATAATGCATAATTTCTTTATTTTCTTTTTTTTTGTAATTTTTTTAAATTTCTATTTACAATTTTGGAAAATGCATTATGGAATTATTTGTGAAGTTAAACCATTTGTAATCAATGTGCCTTTTCCTCAACCCCAAATACTAGTAAATCCATACTATTGTATCTGGTGTGAAGATATTCCAATAAATGTTATATGTAAATGTGAATTTACTAAAGGTAGTATAAATGTTGTTTGGTTTTGTCTGATGGATATCGTTAATATATAGGGGAGAACGGGGGATTATGAGCCATCGGGTAATGTGAGACACCCCCTGTATCTAGGACACGGAACACATTTTTGGTCATGTGAGATATATGTTTTCAAGCCCCTCTCATTTCCCCTTGGCCATGAAAGAGAGGACCTCATGGTGATGTTGTAAGCATGTTTTTTTTCACAAAAATTTATTTTTTGCATGTAAAAGTACACTTTCTTGCTGTCAACTTAATCGATTGTTGTGCCTAATCAAATTGATTCAGGTAGAAACACTTCTATCACACATGTTGATGAACTACCAACATATGAAACCATGTGATAATGATAACTGAAGATTAGCCTGACTTGCTGAGAGAGGTAGTTTTTTCTCAAATTGTGGCAGTGGGGTAAAGCAGGGCTGTACGCTTATTTTTTTAGGTGGTAGCACTGGTGCTAGCAAGCAAAAAAATTCAGTAGCACAAAAATAAATTTGGTAGCACACAAAGTATGTATCGAAAACTTGCATAACCTTAACCCTTGCATTTTGCTCTAATTACCTTTTGAGCATGTCATCTTGGTCTCGTTTGAGATTCTCAATTAATATTATATCTTATTGTGCAGTAATAATTGTAGAAGAATTAATAGGGGTGCACTGATTGCAATTTAGACAAAATAATCTAACCTGTCAATTGCAATTTTTTGCTGATTCAGAATTATTTCTCCCCATAAAAATAATGTATCTATGTATTTTTTGTATATATATATATATATAATTATTATATTAATAATAATATTTAGACAATGTCCTTCTGTTAATTAAAACCAAACTTTAAAACTTTAAACATATCCAATTACATAAATAAATAAATATACATATTGGTACAATTTAGGATACATTAAATAGGTTGTTGTGAATGTGTTGGGAGTAGTTCTTCAGTGGCTTATTTCAAACTTTGTTTAAAAAGACTACTGTTGACTGCTCTCTGCAGCTGAATGAGTTGCTTTTCTAGCTAGCGCACTGCAGGGCTGTGAAGTGCTAACTTCCTGTTCTTACCGGCTTCAAAATAAAAGTCAACTCACGTTTGGCTAGTAACAGGCTTTTAATGTGAAGGAGCACAGGAAATGTTCTGTTTACGCTAACTTGACGTTAATGTGCCGTCTCCTTCCGGTTATCCGTTGGTGAAGTTTTTAGATGCTAGAATCGCCACACAAGCACAGATGGATCCCGAGCACACGTCTTTCACCAGCCAAAGTGGAGGGTGGACCCAACTACTTACTTGCCTAAGACTACATTTACCCGCCTCTGTAGAGCTCTCTAAGCAGTGTTGTGCAGCGCTCCTCTGTGTCTCAAAGCAGCATCTGCTCATTAGCAAGCTGTCGCACTAGTGCTAGTGGACTTGTTTTCATCATCGCACGTGATCAATTTCAGTAGCAAATGCGATCAAAACTGTCGCACTGTACAGCCCTGGGTAAAGTAAGACATTAGTTTTGTAATATTTGGTTTTCAAGCTAGCTGTCAGGATTCTAACTGTTACAATTTGTGTTGTTATGGTAGTTTCAGAGTGGAAAAAGTAAGTGGATCAGTTTACCCTCTTGATTTTTCTGGTCTGTCTCAGTTTACCCCACAGATGGGGTAAAGTGAGACACATGACAACTTTTTTTTAAACAATCATATTTTCACTGCCCTTTGTCTTGAATAAATTCTGCTAATGCCCATTTCTAGGAAACATCCTGAATTAATGGGAAATATGTCAATGTGAGTGATAA
The DNA here is from genome assembly GCF_949987685.1 of Ammodytes marinus. Lineage (NCBI taxonomy): Eukaryota > Metazoa > Chordata > Actinopteri > Uranoscopiformes > Ammodytidae > Ammodytes > Ammodytes marinus. The sequence continues at coordinate 24,502,990 of NC_137235.1, forward strand.
ATCATTTTAGCTCGCTTAGAGGGGAGCAAATGTAAAAAGTGTCTCAGATTACCCCGTTCTCCCCTAGTCCATAACGAAATTAATATAATTTATTTTATTTTTTGGAACAGACTTCATACATTCAAACTTATGGGTAGCTGCATCAAATCTGCATGATGCTGAGCTCTTAAACTGTGGCCAATTATTACAATAGGCTGTCTGTATATGCCATTGCAGTAAATTCAGTAATCAGTTTATCACGAATCAGAATCACTGCCATGTAAGTTTTTTCACATACAGGGAATTTACCCTAGTATATTTTTGCCAATACACATAAACAAAGTGACACTAACCAAATCCAGTAGTTATAAATGCCCATGAAGGCTAAAATGTTTAGTTTTTGTTGAAAAGAAGTTAGAGAGAGTTGTTGTTGTTGTATCGCCATTTTGGAGGGTGTTGTTTGTGGCGCTTTTGAAATGTATCGAGTTACACTGAAAAGTGTTACTAATTTTAGTAATCCCAATTTATGTCAGTGAGCGTGGGATTTATAGCAGGTCTGCTGTATTACATTGCATTAGTTCTGTGGCTGTTTGATATGGTGTTGGTTGTATTTTATTTCTTCTTAACGGCAGTTTTTTTAATTATAGCTTATCTTCAGTAAACCCAAACACAAAACAGAGCGCACAAATGGGAAGCACATAATTTTACATGTTTGACCAGCGCTCTACCAGGTGTCTCATTGATTATTTTGGACTGAAACTGTAACAAAATGCCATCTGAGCACAAACAGGCGAGCTCAGACACACATATCAGATCTCACAGGCCTGTATTTCATGTCCAGTGCTGCACTGATTGCAATAGATTTCAGATGAGGATCAACACTTTGAAACTGAGTCTATGACCTTAGGGCAGGGAAGAAAGGAGGGAAGGAGAGAAAGAAAAAAGATAGAGGAAAAAAGAGCAAAAGATGGATGGCAAGGAAGAGAGAAACTGAATAAGAAAATGTAAAAGGTCATTGCCATTAAAAAAAGGGGAAATATAGGTAAACCACTTAAAAAAGTGAGTTTTGTTGAGTGGATATAAATATGTGAGCTGGTGTGTTTTGTCTACGTTGTAATAGGAGTCATAATAAACACTTTCGGCACGTTCCCGTCTTCTTTCCCTTTTCCCACGTGTGCATTCTAAGAAAGATGTATTCATAGCTCGCTGTTCATAATCCAATCTGTGACTGATTTAGCTGTCTGCTGCCCAGGAGCCAGGCAGGCGCTACGGGATACCCCATCCAACACTCTGCTTTCCCACAGCGGGACAGCGGGACACTGGGATACCCCCGCGGGGCCGGAGCTGGGTGGAACAGGCCGATCACCTTAGTCTAAACTGACGTCTCTGCTTAACACACACACGCACACACACTCCAGATAGTGTGCGAGAAAAAAAGGGCTTGGAGGCGATACTGCGTCAGTAAGGATATGTTTTTTGGCTTGTGGTATAGGATATCGTCCCAAAAGGGAGGTGTGTGTGTGTGTGTGTGTGTGTGTGTGTGTGTGTGTGTGTGTGTGTGTGTGTGTGTGTGTGTGTGTGTGTGTGTGTATGTGTGTGTGTGTTTAGTTTGCTAAATGTATTTTTACATTTCTGTGACTATGCGAGATTGAGCATTGCATGTTTTGGCATATTGACCAGCATGTAACAGAGACGAAAAAGTTCTTACAGTTATATTTCACTGAATAGTAATGGCACATTTGAGCAGCCAAGACATTCACAAAATAAGGCACATTGAGGAAATACTCACTGGCATTAATCCTCAGGCAGTGAATTGAAAATTGCCTTTCCCTCGATGTCTGGATAATAATCATCACCATGATTTTCACCACCGTCTTTCAAATTTTCCTGGCCGTTGCCTCTGGCTCTCTTTTTCTTTCTAAAATACCAAACTTCCTTCTAATATTGGTTTCATACAGGGATCAGGAACTGAAAACACACCGCAGTGAATATTGTGAGTACTTACTCCTCCCGAACCCCCTTTGGCTTCTCTGTAAGCATAAGAGAGGAACTTGCCCAATATAACCCAAAACTGTAGCCTGTGTATAGTGAATTCTCTTTAGAGGCCTAAGGAGTTAACAACCAAAAACCAACAGAAAAACATCCTGGGTCCAGGGTCATGGTAACTAGGGGGTATTGTTGTTCCCTAGATCTCTCGCCTCTCACCCTCCGTAATGAATATGAGAGGCCTAATAGACCCTCGGCCTGACCTCCAATAAGTGCTCCACGCTTGGAAACATGAATTGCCGTCTTCAAAGCACTGCCACTTCCTGAATGTTGCCCTTTCATTTAACGTATGAAGTGAGTGTGTGTGTGTGTGTGTGTGTGTGTGTGTGTGTGTGTGTGTGTGTGTGTGTGTGTGTGTGTGTGTGTGTGTGTGTGTGTGTGCGCGCGCGCGTGTGTGTGTATGTCTGTTAACATGCACACACTTGAAACCAATGCAGCAGAGGTGACTGCCCCCTCGAGCAGTGAGGAGAACCAGGGGATTCCAGACTCACACACATTTCAACAGTCACAATTATTCATAATTGCAGAAAAACGTAGAGTGCGTGTGAGTGTGTGTGAGTGAAAGAGAGAGAAAGTTGAGAGAGCCACAAACTGACAAACTCAATAAAAGATTAAAAAGATTTTGGAAAACGTCAAGAGAGGAAGAGGGTAAACTGTATTTTTGGGCACGATTTGGCATAAATGCCAAGTTTTGACACTGATTCCCAGTCAAAGAGCAGAGTGAAAAGGTGGCAACAGCTGTGTTTCCTAATAAAACCAGAATGAAGACATTGTACAATGATTCTTCAGTAAACTGACAAAAATATATGGTACAGAAATATGTCGTACAACATGCTTGGATTTCTCCTAACAACCAAAGAGAAAAAAAAGGAACAAAATCTCATAACCGATGTATCTTATGAATTATTTCAGTTAAAGGTGTACTTTCACAGGCTTCCTCACACAGGACACAATCAACTGCAATTAATCTGATCAATGGAATGTTAAACGGCGTACAGGATATGCTGTGGCAAGACTAAGTGCCCTGGAGCCCCATCGAGGATATTCGACGTGATGGAGAAAAACCATGTCCCCGTCTCCTCAGGGGGCGAAATCTCTCCCATGTTAGATAAATTAGTCTGGGTTAGTACCTGGACTTCCTATAGTCAACTCACAACCTTTTGATCTCTAACTACAGCAAAATGGATCCAAGCTGATGAATTTGTACGCCCCGGTTATGATTGATTATGTGGGCGCTTTGGAAGGAAAGGCCTGCCAAAGTTTATTTTGAGGTTTTTCTCCCACTGGAAAAGAGCATTGGTTTCCTTTAATATTAAAAGCTTTTAACAGAATTGTAAGGGCAGTTAACTAAAGGACACACAGAAAATAAAGAAATACAAGATGCTGGCAAACAAAAACTAACATAAAGAAAGGCGTTTTGGAAGGGTCATCGAGTGTGAGCTGGAATAGGGGTGGTGGGCTGGTCAGTTGCGTGCGTGTGTGAGACAACAGAGGTCTTGGGAGTGGTGTTGAGCTGGATAGAGGGCAAACTGGAGATGCAAAGAGTCAAGCAGGAGGCTATCTCACACACACACACACACACACACACACACACACACACACACACACACACACACACACACACACACACACACACACACACACACACACACACACACACACACACACACACACACACACACACACACACACACACACAGGACAAAATAGAAACACATGGCGAGTGTGTTGTGTATGTGAGCGGCTGCATAATGGAAGCACAAAGGATAATAAAATTACTTCACACCCACTGCGAAACTGAACAGGATCTCTCATGGGCTGTTGCAAATTCTGCATATGGTTCAACCCAAACTAGTTTCAAGCACTTGCATTAAATGTATCTCAAATACCAAGTATGCTGAAACTACGAGCTATGAAATTAACATCATTCTGACCAAGGCGACTGCAGTCGTTGACCCACAGCCTTCTGTAGGTGTGAAGGTGGCTGTCAGTGATTCTAATAACCGCCGGTAAATTGCAATAGCCAATTCCTACCACCAAAACAGTCCTTGCATACAAACACGCTCAGATATGATTTCTACAGTTTTGCTATAAAGTAGCTAGAAGCAAAAAGTACGTAAAAGCAGTCTTGTATCAAAAAAGTAGAAGAGAAGCTTTCAAATTTAAAACTGTCCTCTTTTCCGAAAAGATTGAAATTGGCTGGCTATAGAAACCGCTTAAAATGACCCATCTTCAAGTTTTTCTCACAAGCAACCTCTTGTGGTTATGCACTTAATGAATTTCTGCTTCATAAAACTAATAGCCAATTTGTTTGAAATATATTGTATTCCTGTGGTTGCTAATACTAACACTGTTGAACGTATTATAATGGGCTTGATGTATACTATTAAAAGTCTTTTAAATAAAACAGCTTCAGCTCCAATAACAACTTAAGTGTCAGGAGGATATGTAAACGTTTACACCTTTCTGGCGTGAAAAGAGCTGTCCATACACTCATGGCCAGATAAAAACTGTATCCCTGATGTTAATAAATATGTGATGCCTCTCATGATGCACAAGCTCCTACTTAGGCAATCATAAAGCAAAGTATGTGACGATGTGATGAGTGCAGTGTCAGCCACATAAATACTGCATTCAAATCAATGTTCCACATGGGACACTGGCTACCGTTTCTACAATTACAAAGGTTGACTGAAAGATTTGAGCATGTTGCTCCTCAGACCTTTTTATAATTCCCCAATTTGAATACAAACATATTCAGTACACTTAACACCAGTGTTATGTATTTAATCTCTTCCCAGTGGACGGTTTTGTTGTATTGCATTGGGCTTTTGTGTTTTTGCTTCGGCAGGGAAGTAATAAGTGGTGTCATGAATCTACTGTAAATACGTTTGTATTTTCCAAACAGTAAACTAAACAAATCATCCAAACGTCTGAAATTAAGCATGCCACTTTCCGTTTTTAGTGTTTTCATTGTCGGTTTGCTACTTACATTAACCTCAGCTCAGCTGACTCACACTAGTCCTGTGTGGTGTAATGCTAAAATGGAAGCAAATATTCTCGAAACACAGCACATTACTGTTTCATGAATACTTATCTTTGTGCAGACAGTATCTTTATAGTAGGTTTATTTATGGTTTGTATAACATAATGTATACTTTTGGCACATTCTATTTTTGGGAGAACCTTTCTGAATGGCATCAAACCATCCATTGAGCACACATCATTTTATATTCTCAAAAGAAAATTGTTGAAATGATAAATTGTTTAGTAGGCAGAAAATAACTTCACTATTTGAATAATACTTCCGTAATTATCAAGCAAGAATGTCAACCTTCTTTCAATGTTAATTAATCTATTTAGCTATTTGGACAAAACATATGAACATTTTTACACTATGTAAATGTTTGATATATAGATGGTATATTACGGATGAATTGGTGATGTGACCCCTGGGCATTAAATGCACATATAGAGAGAAGGTCATTGTTCTTGTGTATGTATGTTGGACTAGGTGTTGAAGAGATAGAGGAGGACTTGGGGTGTCAGGGTATAAAAGGCCAGTTGTCTCCACAGACGTGTTTTGCCATTTCACTTTATAGCCCTTTGACTCAAAATTGTGAGGGTAAAAGTTAATGGATCGTTTTTGTGTCTGTGTGTGTGTGCTGTTGATCTACCACAATGCAGTATGCATTTTAAGAGGCAAAACAACAGCTAAGTGGATGTATGAGCAGCAATATAACTCAATAGTCTAATAATAACTGTTTCAAAACATTTCCCTCCACAGTAATGTTTAATACTTTGCATTCCAAGATAACGATAAAACATTTACAGAGAACAAGCTGAGAAGTGCAGGTAAATGTGAGTGTGTATGCAGGCAGTGCAGAGTGGAAAGTCCATGTTCCTGTGAGGTGTGTGTGTGTCCTAGGCCTCAGCTCAGCTCTACACATTAACAGAGTGCTGGTATGACTTACTCCCTGAATAAACTCACTAAATAAAAAATAAATACAATCTGATCTACTTTCAAAGACGACACCTTTTTCATCCTTCTATCTTCGAGCCCATCCCCTCCCCCAATGGTGTTACCATGGAGATGACCAAATGCATATCATATGCATGCATGAGTTTGTGTGGCGTATGTGCTCAGGGCTGGGCAGCAGGCAGAGGGGGAGAAACGGCGAGAGAGCAGGGCGCGACACAGAAATGTGTTCTACTTAAAATGCTAATTTTACATATTTAATGCCACGGAGCAATTTCTATTGGGAGATGAGCGTACAGGGCAGTGAAGCGGAAGGAGAAGGGGAAGAGCACTTACAGCATACACTCAACTGTCCAACAGGAGGGAGGGGGCTGAGGGGGCGGAGGGACCATGAAAGCACAAATTCCCTTCTCCCCACTTAACTCATTTATTCATCTGTTTGTACCCTCTACCCCCGCTCTCTCTCTCTTTCTCTCTCTCTCTCTCTCTCTCTCTCTCTCTCTCTCTGTTTCTCAGTGTCCCGAGCCTCCTTATATAATTGTTCTGAGTGTGATGAGACAGAGATTCACTGACAGTGGTCCAAACTGTTTCACTTCAGACAGACGACAGAGATTCAACCGGAGAGATTCCCTCAACTGTTGCCTAAAACACTGGCACGTACGTCTTAGGGAATATGATAAGAGTAGCACAGGAAAGAGGTGCCATTTGTAATAAGATATCTGTTACAAGCAGTATCAAATCATCTATTTACTAAAAGAGACCAAACTTGTCACAAGTGAAGAGATGAATATAAAGCGTTTGTGGTTATCTATATTGTCTATCAACATGGCAGATCATATATCTCCCAACCACCTATTTCTGACTATTAGTTCAATGTCCCGGTATTCTCTCGAGGTCTCTTCCTGTTGTGCTTCCTGACCCGAGCTAGCATGCAGCCATCAGTGGTTTCATGGTTGATTACTGCTGTTCCTGGATTACTCCTATGTTGTTTTTGGGGCTAAAGGTAAAACCCGATTAACTCAACTTTGGATCTGTGAACTCAGCTGGAAGGCCACAGGGCCGGTTCTCATGGAGGGGGGATGGAAACACACACACAACCACAGGGCAATAGCGTATAGTTATTTTTCATAACTTATCGTCGGTTTCATCTGATACATGTATACCTTTACAGCAAACGTCACTGTAATGATCTTGGTGGGCTTATTTGGTGGGCTTATTTGTTCAACATAGTACTAAACCAGTGTCATCATGAGTTTTTTAGAAATTAACTTTAAAATAATTTTGCTGCAGCTGCTGAGTTACTACTCCTTTATTTACAAATGTAGTAGGCTATCTGAAGTTAAAAAGCGCATGTTTTTCTAGTAAAATGTAACTTAAAAAAAAAAAAAAAAAATCCAACTACATTTTGTTCCAGTTCTAAAATTTATTTATTAGCAAAAGTGCAGTTCATACAGTTCTTCTCATTAAATGATATTTAAACCGTGAATAGGTGAAGATTGAGTTTATATTTTTATTCCACCAATAAACTGGTTTATTTAGAATTAAAGTTGCCTGGTGGGATGCTCTTTATACTGGCGAATGTCAGTTGCTGTTTAAATATTTGTTGAATCATGAGCAAATGTACCATATTTAAATTTAATGGGAGTCTGCGGGTCATTTTGAGATCAAACTAAAAATGGCTAAGATGGTATATCAGCCCTCTGTTAAACTTCTATTTCACTGGCCAGTCTCAGATGTAGCTTTCAGGGCAGATGCTATCTTTTGCCCTTCCAATGTCTTATATACCAACTCAGAGGCCATCAGCAAAGCTCTCTCAGTACAGTAGATTTCATAAAAACTCTTAACTCTTGAACCCTGAAGCCTCCTGCATCACGCTGACAGGTTGCCTCTGCTATGGAGCTCAGTGGAGCCAGTGAGTCCTAGGTCTCTATGGCTGACGATGCCCATGGCTGGCTGGAGCTATTGACAGTCCCCGACACTGACAGCCAAGCAATCTGCCTTCAGAGTCCCTGGGCTCATCGTCCGTGTGTGTGTGTGTGTGTGTGTTTATGTGTGCACGTGTGTGTGCATTTAACTCAAGTCAACTGACTTCCAGTTATCAAAGCTTTCTGTGTGAACATGTGGAGTTATTTTAACCCCAAAGCCCCCCTCTCTTTCAATCTAGGCTCTCATTAAGGGGTGGTCTGCCAGGGCGATAGGCCTGCTTGGATTATCATTCAACCCTTAATGATAGGTCAAGGGGAAAAGCCAGACAAATAGGTCCCAAGTGATTCACTTTTCTTTGCTGATGCAGTTACAAATACATTTAATTGGTAGAAACGCATTTGTCCTCTCTTGCTGCCGACAGGCTGGCATAACCCTACTCCTGTTAACATTGTATCTGACTTTGTAGCAGCACTGTCATAATCTCTGTGTCAAAGATGGCCTTTAGGTCATAGTAGACTTGGGTGAGCATGCCATCTTGCCAGTCACAGATGTCCTTAACCACTATTTTAGTCTGGGGAAAGACAAATAACATAAGATAAAACTGACAGGTTAACCTTTTAAATTATGTCATAGCCAAGAGGAAAAACAACGCACACTGTTAATGCAATGTGGCACGGAGGCAATTGAAATATCATTGCCCTCATGTCCTGGGGCCTACACACACTGGAACTCCATTAGATACTGCACAAAAACGGCCAAACAAAACAGCTGGAATTCTAATCCTGTGCATGTTTGCAAAGTTCAACTCAACGGTGTCAGTAGTCTCTCTGTGTCGTATGCCTAAATAAAACAATCAGTCATAAAGAACACACACACAAATCTCAGTGAGTGGCCTGCTAGACACACAATTTGCCCAATCCTCCCACAGGCACCAGTCCAGCCCATGAGGTCATCGCCTGCCGAGACCCAGGATTAGAACTCCAAAGGGACCCTTGGAAGCATGTGGTTATACGTTCCGACAGCGCTGAAGCCTGATTAAGCCCCCTGTTTGCTAACGCTAATGCTAAGCTAATATTAGCTTTGTTGTCAGTCGAAAGGAGCCTTTTTCAATAGCCCCGCCAAGCTAAGCTATGTTAGGCTAAGCTAAAGCTATGCTAATTTCCCCCAGTGCACTTCTGTGTTTCCTATCCAAATGACTTAACTCAATGCGAGAGAGTCATCATCATGTAATAAGCTCAATGCACTAAGCTAACAGAGGATCACTTTGGTCTTATACAAGATTAAGGAGGGTCATATGCAGAGGATTTGGTTTTAACAAGTTTGGAGGCTAAAGGGAAAAAGACTGTAAAGGGTAAAGTAAGAACAAAAGCTTGATGTTACTGTTTGCCTTCAGTAAAATAATTAATTATCCATGAGCTGAATTGTATGGCAGTTATTTTAGCAAAAATAAAAATAAATAAAATGTACAAGTCTTTAATAACAGCAAGAATCGAAAAATGTGTTCATCTTTGCTATAGTCTAATGGTTAACTCTTCATCATTACGCAGAGTGTTTTGATGCAGCTCTAGAAGCATATGCAGATTAAAAGTGTTAAAATATGCAATAGTAAATGTCATGAAAAGGCATAAATCCTTCACAACTTTCCCATCGCTCTTAATATTTTTAAGTAAATTTGGCATTTTAATGTTTGTGAAAACATTAGCATTAAAATGATTTGGATGGCTTTGTTTGAGAAGGATCGTTTAGTGCAGATACCTTTCTCTCACTCTGAGTACTTGGTGGTTTTTAACATCAATTAAAACCCCAGCGGCACTTGCTGAGCCACACTGTGCACTGTCACATCGTGTTGTGTGATCTCGCGGTGTGATGAGCTGTGATGAAAAGCTCCATAGTGTTTTCTTTGCCACACACACATCCACTGTATGAAAATGGTCTCTCTTGCTGTATGTAAACATGCAAAGTATCTTACCTACAGCCATTAGAATACAATTGTACTGGTCTACACATACAGATTGAAACAAAGTGAATCATGCATGCCTGCACAAGCAAACACAATTACCAGATAATAAGCTTGGCTGAGAAATCCAATAGAAAGTGTCATTCAACACGATGAGGAGAGAGAGAGAGAGAGTGAGTGACTTTTGTGAGAGAAATCAACCATCATCATATCCATCCGTACGAGTTGTCCGCTTCATTCTCCCCGTCCTAACACATTGCCGAGTAAACAGGCTGAGGCCAACGGCTCAACTCAACGCCACCACGTGTTATCCCAGAGTGTCTGCTTACGCCTCCCTGGGTCTAATCAGCTCTGACAAACCAAATATCTCTGGAGAGTTAGGGCCACTTGGTTTGACTTGTCGGTGGACTTCTAACAACACAGCAGATTGCATAGCATTGAGGTCAGTTGCTTTTCCAGCAGTCGTGTTATATCGGAGTCAATCATCAATTTGTGTCATTTATGTCATATAGGAGTTAAACTAGGCTACTTGAGGAGAAAAAGAAAATTGGTTTGACCTGTACCCTGACAAATACCCATCCATCCATCCATCCATCCATCCAAATTAAAGGGAAAGCAAATGCAGAAAATGCCTAAGGTTAAAGCTCATGATTTAAACAAAACCTGAGAATACTGTCAATAAATAAAAGGTTCCCAACCATTGTATCCGTTTTATGGGACTCTAAATGGTTTAAAGTATGCCCAACTGCATGCTCTCTTTTGCTATGGTGTAATGGTTGTTATATAATGAATGTCATTCAAAGTAGTTTTGTTATATGCACAACAAGTAGATGCTGCTAATGGAAATCGTATTTCTCAGGCTCTCTCAACCATCCTTTAGAAAATGTATAAAGGAAATATTGCAAGTGGAGACAGAGAATCAAAGATTAAAGTGATTGGATAAGAAAAACTAGATTACCAAACTAAATAAAATCATGTAGTCAAGACATAGGAAGTAGCTCAGCAGCATCCCCGTCACCATGGCTATCTGTGTGTTCAGTGATGCTGACTGTGTGCGTTCATGTACATGTGCTTGCATGACAGCTTAAGTAGCTCCGTCTAACAGGACTGATGTTGCCTGCCATTTGCCTTCAGGGCTTTTCCTCATTCTCTCCCTTCCTCGCTGACTTTTAAAGTGTTCTTGTGTGTTTTTTTTGTTTCTGCTTGAGGAGACATGACCAACAAAGCTTGGCTTTAAAGAGAGAATGGCCCATGATCTTAGTGTCTGTTTAGCGAGTTATCATGGTCCTGCCAAAGTCTTCCAGTTTGCACGTCATTCAGTAAAATACAGGTTGAAGTGAGGGCGGATGAAAATGGCCATTTTTGAGAAAAAGCTGAGAAAGTCCCATTTCCATGTAAGTATAGTTCAGATAATGGGTTCATGATTTAAACCCCAGTTAACATTCACACTTTCATTCAGCAGTCACAAAGAGGTGTGATTGAAAACATTAGCTGCTATAGTGACTTTTAAAAGGTGGAGTCAGCGTTTCTGGAGAACGCTTGTCACATTTGTCACAATAAGTATCTCCTCATATAGCTTGCTGTCCATACTGAGTGTGTGCAGAAACAAATATGGTGTTAATACACAGCCTAGGTTCGATAAACTGGTATATAAACAAAGGGGGCCCACCGTTGCAATTGAACAGGCTTATGCTTTCTGTGGATTATTAAAGGATTTTGCAGAGCTACAGTGTTCCATACAAGGATTGCTTTCAGAAGAAAAAAAGGATTCAGAACACAATGAATGGTATTTACCAAAAGTTGTTAAGTGTAAAGAATGTGAAGACTGTGAAAAAAATGTTTATGAGAAGCTGCTACTCATGCACATCAAATCGGTTCACAACAATGTATGAAAGTATGACTGCTATGCCTGTTGGGATAATAATTATGGTGGAGCCAAAAGCCTGAAGAGCCAAAGCAGGTTTAGTAGTAAAGTCTCCACAGTCTAAACCCCACTCAGACGAGCAGAAGCCAAAAGTGCCACTGCTGTTCCTGCTCGCGCTTCTGTAATGCACAAGCTTGACAAAGAAGAGACCAAGATGTAAGCTGAATTCCAAGCTAGAAAAGAGGCTGTGGCTTTGAAAACAGAAATTGATGAAACAAGTGCAGAAATCGACACTCTTGAAGTATCAAAAGATAGAGGAATTTCAAAATTATATTGGCCGATATGATTCAAAACAAAAGACTGGTTGATAATAATGTTGTTGATGACAATGCTAATGAGGATGATAATGATGATGGTAATGATGCCGATGGACCTCCAGGGCCGTTACATATCAGTGTTTGGGAGGTGTTTGTTTAGCCTCATCTCAAAAAGTTTCTAAGAAAAGTCATCAAAAATCAGTAATGCTTAAAATGCAAAATCTTGCAAAGGCAATACAATACAATACAATACAATACAATACAATACAATAACTGAAATGCTAATCAAAGAACAACGACTCTCACTTTTTCCATCAAGAGAGATACAGTGTTTAATGGAAATCCACTGCATTACTTGTCCTTGGTGCGTACATTTGAACATTGTATTGAAGACTGATTATGCTCGTGATGAGTTGTTTTTCCAGAACAAGTGGTAGACCCCAAGTGCTGGTCAGAAGTGTACTGCTTATGGAGCCAGAAAAGGGATTTAAAGAAGCAAAATAAATGTTACAAAAGACCTTTGGAAATTAAGTATATATTGCTTCAGCTTATCATGAAATGGCCCTGAACTGGTGTGCACTCAAAACAAACAGAGGATAGAAAGGGACTTAATTTAACATTCACAAATTCTAACATCAAATTCTAGTATCACGAGAACCCTAATATATATCATGTTGTGAAAACAAACACATAACATAAAACCCCGTCGGATCAATTTATCAATTATGTTTTGGATTTGTCTATATACCATGGAAGCCGATATAGTATAAATGAAGAAGCAAGCAGATTCTTCTGGGTACTACTGATCTGCTTGTCTGTGTGGCAGCACAATGGCTAAGTGGCACCAACAAAAATGTTCAGGGTTTGGTGCACTGCATGTCCTGACAATATGTGAGTGACATTCCTCCAACATTTCAAGATACATGAGTTAGGTAGACCGGAGACACTTTCATGGTCACTCAGTAAAGTGGTGAGTAAATGTGAAGTTGCTTTGACATTGGCAGTATTCAAGTTAGATGAATGAGCGGCTGTTCTTTAATAATTGAAAAACAATTGTTTTTGCATTTATAGTAAAACATAACTGCATATTGTTGCTTTTTTCCTACATTGTTATTCTTCCACATGAGCCTTCAAATCCAGCATTTGGATGCATAAACCAAATGTTAGTACATTTCAGACAGTGAATCTAACATATCTAGTACATCCTCCAACTGCCCATCCATGAGGACGTTTCAGATGTTTGAAATTATTCTAAAATTAAATATTCTCATTAGCTGAGTACACAACCAAATATTTTCATCTATAAATGCATCTTTCCAGCTGCACATAAATTCTGATCTCTATTTGTTTTGAAATGAAAAACATGATCATTGTCCTAGTCTCTTATTTAACTTCTCACTGCTCCCCTGAATCATAGTTACATATACTAAAAATACAGCTTTCCATAACGAAGCATCCTCTGTGTTTATGTGTCAGTGTCCACATGGCTTTAGGCTATTTGACTTTGATGGAAACAGCTACAGCAAAATTTTAAAATTGTGTTTGTATATCGTGCATGTCTGCTAGGGGTTTAATGATACGTGTATGTGTCCCATACCATTCAAAACAGTATATTGGAGTTGATTTGTGACTTGAGTATGGCCCATGAACCGATAAAGAACCAACATATATTTTATATAAACATTGGATCTGATAACTAATTGTATGGACAATGCTTAAAGGCGAACATACAGAGAATCGCTGCCTATCTCTGCAGCTCCATCCAAAGTCCTATGCAAGGCAAAAATCCTAGAATCACTTATTAAAAATTAGTTAAAAACATTTTTAGCCAGTGCTTCCATTTTGAGCACATTCCGATCTGGTTTTAGGGCAGGCCACAGTACTGTCTCTGCTGTCACTGGTTGTAAACAACATTGCTACAGCATTAGACCAAAAAAAGCACTGTGTTGCACTTTCTATTGATCTTTCAAAGGCCTTTGACACTGTTGACCACCATTTGCTCTTACAGAGGCTGCATGAAATTGGTTTTGATCATTCTGCATGTAGCTAGTTTAGGGATTGTCTGTCTGATATACAGCAATAAGTTAAACTGAGAAGCTACCAATCTGAGTTTTTAACAGTTATAAACGGTGTCCCACAGGGCTCAATCTTGGGCCCAGTTCTATTCACAATTTATATCAATAACATTGTTACATCGCTACAAAACTGTCACGCCCATCTGTACGCCAATGACACAGTACTGTATTGCATTTCTGATTCGGTGCACCAATCTATACAAAACCTACAGAGCTCTTTTAACACCCTGCAGGATACAGACAAAACAAATATATGTGTTTCTCTAGAGCAAGAGCTACACATTTTACACACAGAATATAAATATCTCGGCATAAAAAATCTTGTATGGCTATTTTTCTCGCAACGAAACCACTTTCCCTTTATTTAGTAAGAAAAAGATTATTGAGGCAGTTTTCATGTCTGTCCTTGATTACGGTGATGTGGTTTACCGGCATGCATCACATTCATGTCTTAAACTCCTGGACTCTGTTTTTCACTCTGCTTTAAGGTTCATCGCAGGAGATGCTTATGGCACACACCGTTGCGTTTTATATGGAAAGGTTGGGTGGTCCTCTCAAAGAAAGACATGACTTACATTGGCATATTTTTATATATAAAGCTGGGAAGCTACCACATGACTACAATGCAGCAGATTTCAGATGGGCTTTATCAGACCCGCTTCACTGGCATGCTCATATTATATGTTCCACAAGCCCGGTCTGAGCTTGGAAAGACAGTTTTTAGCTTCAGGGCCCCTGACTCCTGGAACAACTTACAGCAACACATCAAAATAAATACCTTCATATACTTTAGCAAATTTAGACATATTATCTTAAATCTGCCGAACAATACCTGTTACCGTTTTAATTAGGCTTTATTCTACTTTCACCCATTTCATTTTATTTGCAGCCATCCTACAGCGTTGTCTGAATGTTTCAATTGTTTTTTTCTCTTTAGCAGCTTGTTGTGAATTTGATGTGTATATCAAATTGCATTTTATATGTATGTAGTGTTGCTTTTGCTTTGCATTTGTTTGACCCAACATCATTGCAAATGAGGGTCACCCCTCAATTGATCTCTCGAGTATAAGTAAAGGTTAAATGAAAATTAAATTAAATAAGTGGATAAGCAAACTTTCCTCACAGGAAAATAAGATCCCTGGAATACTGTTTGAAGTTAGAAATCTATCTTATAAGTTACAGTTTCACTGTTTTTGTTTACAGTGGCATGTTCTGTGTACAACCTATTATAGTCTTATGTTTGGTCACAGGTGCCTTATTATTCAATTCTAAGAATTACATGTAGAAATATGTTCATAAACTAACTGCAGGCTCTGCAAATACAAACAAATCCCCCTCCCCTCAGACAGCATAATGAGCCTTTAAACATACAAAATCAAGCTTTGATAAACCGACTATGTGCTGTTGTGCCTACACAGAGTGTCTCATTTGTAATGTGTTAATGCTGCCATTGTGCATTCTAAGAGAGACTAACGCATGTTTACATACGTGTCTCTGTAGAATCAACCATCCCAGACCCCAGTGGAGGTGATGAACTCATTTAAGATGGGATAGTCCTTCTTAAGAGGTTGGTTAATCTAACCAGACCTTTGGGGATTTAGGGCGCACTCACACTAGGCCCTCTGTTCCGAGCCCGAGCTAATTTGCATACTAAAGTCTAGAACGTTTGGCTAGTGTGACCACGTCATCCGTATTCCAGCACGGAACACTTCCTTGGCCACAGAACGCTTGGGAGAAGTGTGCCCGGGCAAGGCACAGATGCTAATGAGATGACACGCGCACACGCACGGATACGGATACGCAACGTGAGCTGGATGACGTCCTTAGAAGCAGCGCTGCAGCAGCAGCAGTTGTGACGTTCCATGTGTGGCAAAAAAAAGCGTGAGAGAGGCAACAGTATTGTTCTCTGTGTTGTTGTTCTCCATTGTTGTTCTACTAACTCTGGCAGCGAGGACGCTTGGTGATAACGTATGTATCGTATTACGTCGTGATGAAGTATGTATGCCGGAGCAATCGTGCCCAGGCCACGGCCTTTGGAAGCAGTGTGACCACAGGCCAGCGGGGAAGGGGGGCGATCGTACTGGAGCATGGAACAGGCAAACTTGCCTAGTGTCAGTGCGCCCTGAGTCTTTGCACAGTAGACTGTGAGATGAAACTCTATTTGAAGCCTACCATAAAGTCCAAAACAGACATTGCAGAGCCCAGGCACCCTGCTGTGTTTACCCAGTCACCTCTCACGGCTTCAAAGCTTTCTTTAACCCAAGGAAGGAAGAGCATCGTATTGGCTGGTTTGAATGCAAACACTACTTGCTGATAAGATAACTAACCCTCCTGATTGGATGAGAATGCATTTGGACTGTTTTAATACAGAATGCCATTTGCTGTGCCATTCACCCACGGATTCCAGCCTTAACGAAGGTACCTCAATGCTTAAACAGCAAAGAATTAAAGAAAAATGTATTAGGGACCACTAAGACCATATAATATGGTGTATAATAGAACAGAAAAGTGTATAATATGAGACCTTTAAGATGTGAGTTGTTCAGTGCGGATAGCTGTCAGTTAGCGGCTGTGACGTCAGTCAGCCGGTGCCTCTGTTTAGTGAAGTCTCCTTTTCTTTCTCCCTCAGTTGTGTGAGCGTAGTAGTAAACTATCATTACACGGTTAAAACGTGCTTTCCCAGAGTTTGTTTTGCATCGCCTGTTTGAGTAAGTACATGGAGTTTCCCGATCGCTGTAATAAGTTATAATTTATGCACGTTATTAAACGGCCGGGATTCGCCGGTCGCAACAGCTGTTTAATTTGTCATCACAAGCGTATTGCTGTTCTTTTCCCGGGATCTATATGCTGCTGTGCATGTTAAAGAAGGAAATAAACAGCGGATAAATCCTTACTACTCGTCTCATCGTCTTATGCTTCATATTCTGACATTTTGGGCGATGTTTTGGTGGTGTTTTGGCCGACACTTCTGTAAAACTAGTGATATTAGCCGATCAGCACGGTAACAGTACATCCACCAGTTTCCTCTACTACAATTTATTTTTGTGAATGACACGGGATCTAGCAGCATGGTCATGGATGTATTGGCACGTGCCGGCTGACGATGACGCAGCGGCCGCCAGCATTCATTGTGTGGTAGCGCTCATCACTGCTTTAGGCCTATAACTGCTATACCGGTGACACGGTAGAGTCAAAATCCATATCATAGCACAACTTCATACCGGTGTACCTTCTATACCGTTTATACCGTGTCTCCCTACTCTCAGTTACGTCAAGTTACCCACCAAATAGCCACCTCAAATTCTCGCATGACGGTCAACTCCCACGAGAACTTCCGCCATCTTTGTAGTTCGCCATCATAAATCCTAGAGTGATATTCCTTTGTCACACAAACACACACACACACACACACACACACACACACACACACACACACACACACACACACACACACACACACACACACACACACACACACACACACACACACACACACACACACACACACACACACACACACACATTTTATTATTTATTTATTATTAATAAGTAATTTGATAAGCTAGACTAATTTAATTAGAGGAAAAAATAAAAAAACTCTATTTTAGTATCATTTAGATTTCCTGTTTAGGAGTCAATTATAACAATGGATACAGTGAAATAAAATGCATGTTAATTTTATAAAAATGTAGGACAAGTTCTTCTTCCCCACAGCATTATACCACTCATTAAAACAATGAGTATCATCATAGGAGTGGTGCATGCAAGTGCGTTCTGACTCAGAGTGTGGCATTTAACCCATTGATGACGGCTGCTGCGCGATGCCACATTGTATCTCCCGCCGGTTACTGCATTGTGCAACTCTGACTCTCCTGCCAGCAAATGCTTCGCGACGCAACATCGTATCTCCCGCCGGTTACGGCGTAGCGCAACTCTAACTCTCCTGCCGGCTGCTGCATGGCGGAGCAATTTACCTCCTGCCGGCTGCAGCATTTTTGTTTTGTTGTCATTTTCATGGCACGTGCAGCATAGAATGATCTGTCATTGGATCAAATACACGAGGCGGGTCTTGTTGAATTTTTAAAACCACGCGACAATCCAAATGCTGTCTGGTTGGCCGAAAATCACGTTAATCAAACCGACATACACGTGCGTTTCATGTTGACAATTTTTGAAAAGAGGCAATATGGCTGAGTCAGCGGAAGAGTTTGACAGCGAGGGCAGCGACATAGAGTTGGGAGAGGAGTTTGAGAGGGAGGAAGAGGTTTGTGGTGTAGTGCCGGATGATCCTTTGGATCGAGAACAGGAGTGGCATGTTAAAAAAAACAAAAAAACAATGTAGGGGAGAACGGGGTAATCAGAGCCACTTTTTACATTTGCTCCCCTCTAAGCGAGCTAAAATGATTTATCACTAAAATGTACACATTTCCCATTAATTCAGGATGTTTCCTAGAAATGGGCATTAGCAGAATTTTTTCAAGACAAAGGGCAGTGAAAATATGATTGTTTTAAAAAAAGTTGTCATGTGGCTCACTTTACCCCAGCTGTGGGATAAACTGATCCACTTACTTTTTCCACTCTGAAACTACCATAACAACACATATTGTAACAGTAAGAATCCTGAAAGCTAGCCACACATTCCAGAACTAATATCGGACTAGTAAAAGAATGATGGGGTTAATTAAGCAAAGCAAATTTTCGAAACACTTGAAAGTAACTCTGAACAAAATACAAAATCAAATACAACATATTATAATTCAAAAGGTTTTGATAAGATTCAAATGAAAGATAGAACCAGTTAGATTAGAACACAGTCTGGGGGTCAGAACACAGGACCCTTAGAGCCAGCTAGTGTCTGTGGGTCAAAGCATAGGAAAATCAGAACCAGCGAGAACAGCCTGGGACTCAGAACACAGGAGAAGACCCAACTGGATATAACATCAGCCTGTCATACTCTACAACTAGGTCTACTCTACATTCCAGCCCTGAAGGTTACAGGGAAAGATGAGAAGGTGCTCTTTCCGTGTGGTTGCCCCAGGTCGTCTTCCTGGTGTATTTCCTTGGCATGATGGCTTTTCTACAATGTGTATGACATTAAAATAAAACATATGTCATGTAATATTACACTAAACAAAAATATAAACGCAACACTTTTGTTTTTGCTCCCATTTTTCATGAGATGGACTTAAAGATCTAAAATTCATTCCAGATACACAATATTACCATTTCTCTCAAACATTGTTCACAAATCTGTCTAAATGTGTGATAGTGAGCACTTCTGCTTTGCTGAGATAATCCATCCCACCTCACAGGTGTGCCACATCAAGATGCTGATCTGACATCATGATTAGTGCACAGGTGTGCCTTAGACTGTCCACAATAAAAGGCCACTCTGAAATGTGCATTTTTTTGCTTTATTGGGGGTCTGGGGACTCAGAACCAGTCAGTATCTGGTGTGACCACCATTTGCCTCATGCAGTGCAACACATCTTCTTCGCATATAGTTTATCAGATTGTCAATTGTGGCCTGTGGAATGTTGGTCCACTCCTCTTCAATGGCTGTGCGAAGTTGCTGGATATTAGTGGGAAGTGGTGCACGCTGTCGTATACGCCGGTCAAGCACATCCCAAACATGCTCAATGGGTGACATGTCCGGTGAGTATGCTGGCCATGCAAGAACTGGGACATTTTCAGCTTCCAAGAATTGTGTTCAGATCCTTGCAACATGGGGCCGTGCATTATCTTGCTGAAACGTGAGGTGATGTTCATGGATGTATGGCACAACAATGGGCCTCAGGATCTCATCACGGTATCTCTGTGCATTCAAAATTCCATCAATAAAATGCACCTGTGTTCTTCGTCCATAACAGATACCTGCCCATACCATAACCCCACCACCACCATGGGCCACTCGATCCACAACATTGACATCAGCAAAGCGCTCACCCACACGACGCCACACACGCTGTCTGCCATCTGCCCTGAACAATGTAAACCGAGATTCATCCGTGAAGAGAACACCTCTCCAACGTGCCAGACGCCATCGAATGTGAGCATTTGCCCACTCAAGTCTGTTACGGCGACGAGCTGGAGTCAGGTCAAGACCCCAATGAGGACGAAGAGCATGCAGTTGAGCTTCCCTGAGACGGTTTCTGACAGTTTGTGCAGAAATTGTTTGGTTATGCAAACCAATTGTTTCAGCAGCTGTCTCAGTGGCTGGTCTCAGATGATCTTGGAGGTGAACCTGCTGGATGTGGAGGTCCTGGGCTGGTGTGGTTACACGTGGTCTGCGGTTGTGAGGCCGGTTGGATGTACTGCCATATTCTCTGAAACGCCTTTGGAGACGGCTTATGGTGGAGAAATGAACATTCAATGCACGAGCAACAGATCTGGTTGATATTCCTGCTGTCAGCATGCCAATTGCACGCTCCCTCAATGCTTGTGGCATCTGTGGCATTTTGCTGTGAGACAAAACTGCACATTTCAGGGTGGCCTTTTATTGTGGACAGTCTAAGGCACACCTGTGCACTAATCATGATGTCAGATCAGCATCTTGATGTGGCACACCTGTGAGGTGGGATGGATTATCTCAGCAAAGCAGAAGTGCTCACTATCACACATTTAGACAGATTTGTGAACAATGTTTGAGAGAAATGGTAATATTGTGTATCTGGAATGAATTTTAGATCTTTAAGTCCATCTCGTGAAAATTGGGAGCAAAAACAAAAGTGTTGCGTTTATATTTTTGTTGAGTGTACATTACAATATGTTTAAGACTAAACTTAACTTGTGCCTCATGGTGGGGGAAAGTGAGACAGTGGCTCACTTTCCCCCACAGCATTTGGCTCACTTTCCCCCACCACCACAATTTGAGAAAAAACTACCTCTCTTAGCATTTCAGGCTAATCTTCAGTTATCAGCATCACATGGTTTCATGTTGGTAGTTCATCAACACGTATGATAAACGTTTTTCTACGTGAATACATTTGATTTGGCACAACAGTTGATTAAGTTGACAGCAAGAACATTTACTTTTACATGCAAAATACCTATTTTGGTGAAAAAAACATGCTTACCACAGCACCATGAGGTCCACTCTTTCAGGGCCATGGGGAAATGAGAGAGGCTTGAAAACATATATCTCACATGACCACAAATGTTTTCCGTTGCCTAGATACAGGGGGTGGCTCACATTACCCGATGCCTCAGATTCCCCCGTTCTCCCCTATGTTATATTTTATATTATTTATTATTATTTTTTCATTTTCATTTTTTTTCTTCCGTTTAAATAAAAACCTGTGAACCTTACCTTTTAAAAGTATTTATTTCATGTTTCTATGTGCTACAGAGACTTAGATATTAAGGTTTTGGTTTTCAGAAAACCCTCAGGAGATAAGCATATGTATCCTAGATTGCCATAGGGTTTAAGAGGTGTTTTTCACAGGTGCCATAGTCATCAATGGGTTAAGAATGCTATGCTTTGAGTCCTTGAGTAGAGTGTTCCTTCAACTGTAGTTATGTATTAATATTGGACATGAGTCACCTTTTAATGTTCTTAAGAAAATCACTTTTTTTTCCTGCTGTTCTGTCAAAATGGTGAATCAAGATCATTCATAATTTCTCAAATTGTCTAGGGCGACTAATCTCCACAAGCCTATAGTCTTATATATAATGTTATATATGAATTATTGTCTTCATGAAACAGTGAAACAAAATCCACACTAATTTAGTGTGAAACCAGATCGCCAGCCTTTGGTCCTGTCATATAATACACAACGTGGGACTCTATATGTCTGTCAGAAGGTGCAGACAGAAGTTGCCCTAGGAAATCGCCATAATCACACACAAATGGTGCATAGCTGTGTCCAATTTCACACACAGTGTTGGTGCTTAGGGCTACTCTGCTCTGACCCCTGACCCCTTAAGCAACCAGACACTGGTTGTTGTGGTACACACACTGCTATGGCAACAACACTCCAACCAAATCAAAAGCAGATAGTGTCTTTTAACAAATCACAAGTGATGCAAAAAGCTCACGAGAAAGAAAAAATAGCCATTAATAAGGAAAAAAGGTGATTCATTTAAGAAGAACCAATAACATAATACTGGTATAGTGACAGTCAAACATCTAAATTATTTGATATTGTAAAATTAATTGTTTCCAAATTTGCCATAAAAAACAATACATTTTAAAACTAAATTAAAACAGCATGCCAGAGAGGATAGTAAAAGAATGTGTAAATGCAGACAGACAAAGGAAAGAAACTTGTTTTTATAAATATCTCAATCCCCTTTTTCTTTACACAAAAGAAGAAAAAAAGAAAATCACAACAAATAAAGGGAAAGCACAATGAAGGGAAAACAAACTGAGTACTTGTGAAACTGCCACTTGTGTAAAGAGCTTAAGCTGGCAAATTAGTTTTGGGGTCAGATCCTGACACTGTTCTTTTGTTTGCGATGACACCAGTTCGTCATGCCTCTGCAGAGAAAATCAAATAAAACAATAGCAGCAGAACAGGAAAGATCAGACAGTGTTTTAGTAAATCCTTGTGATGGCCATTGTAGGAGTCACGGTTGGCTAGCCATGAGAGTGTTTAGTAAAGGAAGTGACTCAGAGAGATGTCCAACTGTGAATTTCTCACACTAGGACTTAGTTATCACACTCAGTTAAACAGTAAAAAAAAGATAAGGAAACTGATAAATTAGCCTAGAAATGTTTATAACCACTTGGAAATGTCTATTCATAATGGTACATGTAGCTATTATTGCTAGAAATGTTTTTTTATTCTATCTTATTTGTATTCGTATCTCTGGATACAGAAACCGAAAGAATAAAAGGGTAGATGTAAAGGGGAAGTGACACATTTGTGCAATACTGGCAACTTTAGAGACTTATTTTACTGATCACTAGCACAACTAGCCATTACTGTGTAGTTGTTATTTGCCAGCTGAGGATAAAGTCTTACCTTTTCAAATGTTGAGCCTAAATCATGGTTGCACAGCTGAATAGGAATGTTGGTTATATTCTTAAATTGTGCTTTACCACAAGACTGTATTTGCCCTTTCCATTGTCCACACACACACACACACACACACACACAAATTATTACAATAGGTACCCATGCTCCCGTAAACCTACCGCCCCCACACACATACACAGTCTACTGTTTCTCTGCCCTTACTTTGTGCACGTCCAGAGGCATACCCAAATCTGTAATTGCTGCCTCTGTGGCATGGACAGACAGGCGGACTGGGGATTGGAGATGACACGCACCCATTATTAGTGGACCAAGTGCTGTTTTTGCAATTACCAAGGGTTTGGCTGAGCACACTAAATCAGGGACTCTGGGATTCTCTATTCAGGAGCCATTTCAACTCCAACTGGCTGAACAGCTTCTGTTGGCCCCAGCCTAAACAGAGCTGGGCTGTGCTTTTCTGTCTGTTGGCTACAGAGATAGCACCCATGTGGCCGAGGCTGACAGGATAAACAAAGTGGTGAAATGGGCTGCCTTAATGTTGTTGGGCTAAATGTGAAAAACTTCTAGGCAGAACAAAAAGAAAGAAGAGGGCTACACTGAAGATCTTCTCAATCCATCACATCTTTTAAAGGTGAAATACACAGAGCATCAGCAGCCACAATCAATTTAAACTGCTAATAAAAGCTGGACACAATACAGTCATACAACTAATTTTGGTGTACTTATATGAGCTAAAGATTTGAGCTAAGCTAACTTGGATGAGCGACCTATTCAAAGTCTTCATCAAAAATGCATGCACAGCTACAGGAACATTTTTTTTTGTCGCCTTTTCTTGATCAGAAAATTGAGGCTTAAAATGTTAAATGTTTTACTATTCCTTTAACAAAACACTACTGTTGACTAGATACACAAGATAAGCTTATACATAAAATGTTGAAAAGAAATGTAGTCATTTGATCAATTTACCTGGGAGCGTGCTTGGGCAACACTGAAGATGAATGGTATTCAATGCTGGAACTATTCAGAGTTAAGAGCTATTGGTTTCCCCATGACACTTCCACATTTTCCGATTACAACATACGCCTTTGGAAGTGTTGCAAAATGTTTTCAACAGGTTTGATTCAGATGGTATGTTAAATTAGATGATTGTTACTTTTAAAAATAAATTGCTGGAAAATAGCTTGCAGATTGACTGTTTGGTAGTGTCCACTACACTTTGCAGCACTTTCTAACAGAGCAAAAGCATTGACTCCTGAACACACCAAATGGTTTGAAAGTCAGGATTTGAGAGTTTTTTAATAAGCATAAAATAAAAAGAGTGTACTGTCAACTCAAGGCCATGACCAAACAAAGTAAAGCCACGGTACAGGACAGAAAATTAGTCTATTTGTAAAAAAGTTGACGAAAAATCTACACACATATGGGGCAGCTGTGTATTCTCAGGTAGAGGAGTTCCCAGGAAGTCTAGACATACATATTAGTTCTGCCCAGCAGGTCAGTAAGAGAGGGGGGCTAACTGTGAGCCAGCTAGCCGCTCAGGCATGAGGAGGGTTTGAACCTAGCTAAGTCTATACTGCCTGATGCTGGGGCTGAGGTTGTGGTTGTTTTGTCGGCAGCCAGTGGCTGCTGTGTACCTGCAATCTCCCTGATGATAATGCAACATGGCAGCCCAGAGGGCAGAGCCCATACAACTTTCTCAGTCCTCTCCGAGTAATTGGTGACCCCTGAACCTGCCCTTCATATATGGGGAGGCAACGGAGGAGGGGGAGACAGGGCAAGGGATAGTCAGAGACACTGGAATAGGGGAGACAGGTTCATAAAGAGGAAGGGAAGACAGAAGGCAGGAGAAAGAGAAAATCAAGGAGACGCGAGCTAGGAGGAAAAGGTTAATCTCTTCTACTGTGGATAGTTTGAAAGTTCAACAAAAACAGAAAAACTATGCAGCAGTTGTGTCCCTCACACATTAAGGGCAAGTGGGGAGACCCTTCCCCTCCAGTCTATAGGCCTAATCTCTTAACTACATTTTGTGGTAGCCCGTTTCAAACTATGCATGAAAAATTGCAATTAGTACTTTCAATCATTTATCATTATTTATTATTTAAAATTAGTGAGATGAAAATCTATGCTACAACAACCTTTAATACGTACACAGCAAAAATGGTTTTACAGGATACAGTGTTTGGGAGTGGATAACGTTCACTGCCAACACTTTGAGTTGACCAAGTGTTGGTTCTTGTACCCAAACAGAAGTCATAAGTTTGTGGTCAGGGTGGATGTTGGGCGTACAAAACACAGCACTTTGACACCGGAGACAGAAATTGGCATTCTGCATTTCGCATGTGCTTATGCTTAGGCTACTTAAACATTTAAGGTTTTAGACTAGGTTAGGAAAATATTGTGGTTTGGGCTAGAAAGTAAACACATCTGTTCTTGTGCTTCAAGTCAGTGTTGCATTTTTTAAGTATTTAACCAAAACCACAAACTCCCTAACCAACTGCCTATATCGCCTAATGATGTGATCATTTTATATTGGCATTACCAGTTTTTGGTAATTATAGTGTTTAAATCAGCCTCCAATTCTTAGTTTTGTAATACTATAAGCATCTTAAATGCCTATTTCACCGGTGGGAATATGAAGGTGTATTGAATTCTGAGATCCTATGTAGTATACATGTGCAAAAAATTGAAATTGGTTCATCCTAGCCTGAGAAAAGGCAGAAAGAGTGTTTTATGGTCTCACTGTCTAACCCTACATTTCTCTTTCTGTGACATCACAGAAAGAGTAGCTACTGTTCCAAAAAAGAGTAGTTACTGTTTTAAAAAGAGTAATTACTGTTCCAAAAAAGTGTAGTTACTGTTTTAACACTAGAACTATACTTTTATAAAATATTGAAGCCCCCCACTCTTTGACTTTTCCTAAAATTGTGTTGTGATGCTTTCCCCATGGTTAAATAAAGTCACAATTAATCTGGATTAAAAAACCAGGCATGTATTCCTAGAACCGCCGCACTGGGTCAATTTGAAATGAAATATTTGGAAAATGAAATATTTTCGAGCAAGCTAGGCAACTGCATTGTTTGGGGTCCGCGATCTGACAACTAATACATGCAGTCATCCATAAACTCTTACAATAGATAAGAGATGAAGATAAATACCTAACAACATTAGAGTTACTAAGTGAAATGAGTGATGCGAGTCTGATAGTGGAGAGAGATCAGAACAGATCGCTTTGTTCCACACACCGTGGCTCGTCCAGCTCAACTGACAGACAGCTGAGTGCTGTCTGATGAGCCGGACAGAGAGCGTCGGAGGGATCCTCCGTCTCAAAACATGTAAACGTGTGAAAAAATTAATGAATAATCAATTAGATCTTACCTAAAATAAGTTTGCCATGTTACTGTTTATTGTATTTAGGATTTTAGCTCATTTGGACGCTGTTTTGACCGTCTGTTTTCATTGATATATTGGTGATATTATATTTACTTTCAGTTTGATTACTGAGTCGCCACGAAACAGTAACCACTCTTTTTAAAACCGTAACTACTCTTTTTGGAACAGTAACTACTATTTTTAAAACAGTAACTACTCTTTTTTGGAAGAGTAACTCTTTTTTGTGTACCTTATTGTAAAGTGTTACCAGTTAGTATATAAGTAATTTAGGAGACCAGATCATGAAAAGTAGCTATGGGGAAAACAAAGACCCATGTTGACCTACAATTTCTGGACTGGCAGTAGCAACATTGCATTGTTGGATGAGTGAGAACACGATTAATTACATCAACTGAGCACCAAGTAGCCCATGATAAGTGGGGACATTTGCATCAATAGAGGATGTTCATTTAAAATCACAGACCTGCCCAGCAACAATTAAAACACCACCACAAATGTGTGTTATGCAGCACAGACACATGGTACTCAGATACTTTTTGTCCTTAGAGATTTGTATAAAGCTATCCAGTCTTTACCCTAGGTGCCTAACGTTCCCCATCTCTATCTTTATCTGTGAGCAGTACAAATTAGTCTGTTCCACTGCATTCATCGTGCCGTCCCTCTCTGTCTGTGTGGGTTTTTCTATGCAGTATGAATCCATTTGTCTCCACTGACGGAAAATAATTGCAAAGCAAACAAATCATCTCTGCCACATTGAACAGGCCTCCACTCCTGGGGCAGAGCAGCTAGATCGCTTCAGGAATGAAAGACCGACCGACACACAGAGGAACAGAGAGAGAGAAAGAAAGGGAGAGGAAATTAGAGAGATGGCGGAGGTTCAGAGCAAAGTGCTTTGGCATTTGCATTATACAGTATTTGCATAGTGTTAAAATGGGTTATGTTAGAGAAAGTGATGCAGTCAGATTGAAAGTGACTACATGGTGGTGAGAGAGAGAGAGAGAGAGAGAGAGAGAGAGAGAGAGAGAGAGAGAGAGAGAGAGAGAGAGAGAGAGAGGCAGAGGCATAGACTTCAGTGTGCCAGATGGAAACTTACTACCGGAACATAAGGAGGCGGCGATGTGGGAACACACTGCCTTGGAAAGAAGATAATTATAGCATGATTCAAAAATGGCCTTTTCAAAAATAAAACCAATGAATGCACCATATCTGTTCATATGTTGTCTCTGACATCAGAAAAAGGGTTCATTGATGAGGAAATAAATAGGCCTTGGAATTAGAGATGTTGATGAGAAAGTCCTACTTCACCGGTTTGAATATGAAGGTGTATTGAATTCTGAGATCCTATGTAGTATAAATGTGTAAAAAAAATTCAAATCGGTTCATCCTAGCCTGAGAAAAGGCAAAAAGAGTGTTTTTTTAACCCTATATTTCTCTTTCTCGTGACATCACAGAAAGAGAAATATAGGGTTAAAAAAAACGTACTTTGTAAATATTACTGTGATGTCACAGTAAAAGACATCACAGTAATATTTACAAAGTATAACCCTATATTTCTCTTTCTGTGATGTCACGAGAAAGAGAAATATAGGGTTAAAAAAAACACTCTTTCTGCCTTTTCTCAGGCTAGGATGAACCGATTTCAATTTTTTTCGCACATTTATACTACATAGGATCTCAGAATTCAATACACCTTCATATTCAAACCGGTGAAGTAGGCCTTTAAGAGAAGATATTTAAAGCCTTCTTTAAAGGTAACATATTATGCACTTTGCTGTCAATTTTATATGGTCTAAGTAGTCCCTAATACTTATTTTTTTAGATGTTTGCTGAAAAACCCGTTCAGATCATTTATTGTAGCAAGCCTCTATACCCTGATTGTCCTCTGGTCTCAGAATGACCTATATTTGTGCGATCTGGCTGGCCCCTCCCACCTCTCTGCCGGGCTTTCTTTATATGGTCATGGGGCTCTCCCACCGTCTCTGCCGTGCTCTCGCGATACTAGAGAGACACTACGTGAGTCGTGACTGCGAGTGTTTACTAGGAGGGCCGGAGCTAAGCTAAGAGAACAGTTTGACATGACCTGACATGATGACATGATTAAAACCAGTGAAAACAGTAGCTTCAAAGTTTGATTTCTAAAAACGAGTCATTTTCAGACTGCTGTGGGGAGTATAAACAGCGTGTTATGAGCAAAACTTGGTGCTACAATAGAAGCTACATGGCCGCTAACGCTAAAAATAAGACTCAGACGATAAAATAAACTAAAAGTACCACACAAATCAGTGAAAAAAATATTTTCAAAATTGACTTTCACACTATTAAGTTACAATCCTTTGTCCTGATAAAAACGAGGCATTTCCAGACTAGTGTGGGTAAAAGAATTATGTTTTTATGACCAAAATATCATTGCTTGTCTCGAAGCTAGCCCGTGAGCTAACGACTAAAAATACCACACAAATCGGTGAAAAAAATATTTTCAAAATTGACTTCCACACTATTAAGTTACAATCCTTTGTCTTGATAAAAAAACGAGGCATTTCCAGACTAGTGTGGGTAAAAGAATTATGTTTTTATGAGCAAAAGCTGAATGCTTGTCCCAGAGCTAAATAGCTATACACCAGTCAGGCAAAAATACCAATAAAAACATTTCTTTCAGTTTCACTGTTTGCAAAAACCCACAAGTAGCTTCCTATCCGTTGTGTTATTAAAAACGAGGCATAGACTGCTGTGGCTAAGATAAATTAGTGGAGTATGAGCAAAAGCATTCTGTTGGTGTATTTAACATTCAGGCTGTAGGCTATGGGCATCTTGTCGCTTAGCGGGGAAAGCAACATGGCTGTCGGTCGGAAAATTTTCCACAAGATCTCATGGGATCTCGGGCACGGGATCTCGGGCCGTGGACCAATAAGAAATGGGGGGGGGGGGGGGTGGGGTTATCATAGACTATTGCACGGTGGAAATTTCTGGTTACTAATGTGGGGGGGAAGCATCGGAAGCATGGACATATTTAGAAAATATGGGGATGTGGCTGTGCAGTTTATGACGTCATAAACCGCGAGAATTATGAACGGAGTATATTGGGGGGGAGGGGTGGGGGTTTCAGAGAGGGGGAGAGTGAGAAAAGGAGAGATTGTTTTTTTTTTTATATTTTGGCAGTCTCTAGGCACACCGTGGCCCCATGGATATGTTAGAACACATTTAAAAAGTGCATTTAGCATAATATGTGACCTTTAAGATGAGGTTTGATTGTTTTTATGGGAGACCAGTTGTGTAGACACAGACAGAATAACCCTACCCGATCGAACTGTGAATTCAAGAGAGACCATTCACCCAAATTACAGTATGTTATTGGAAGAACAATGTTATTCTGTTTACCAGAAAATTAGGAATAAAGGCTTTCACTTTACCTTCTGTTATACAACTATAATTTCAGAGTGACAACAAATGCTAACTGGACAGCAACATGAATAATAAAGCATATTTTAGTTTGTACTGCATGGACATGAAGTTGCTACTGTCTGTTTTACAACTGGTATTAACAATGTCATTACAGAGACCATACAAAACAAAACAATGCATTGTGATATGTGTGATAACATAGTAGGGTTGTGCCGACGGGCGATGGAATCATATATTGACAATTGATGGCACTATGGGCAGTAGATTATCTTTAGCCGATGCCATTGGGACTTTTTTTTATTGCTGATGCTGTTGGAGTGACTAAGTGAGCAGCGGAGAGAGAAAGAGAGAAATACAGGCAGACAGAGGGAGGCAGACAGAGCTTTATTTTATGATTCTGCTATTTGACTTAGAGTGATCATCTGACTTTAGACAGACTCCTGCTGCCTAAAGTCAATATAATATTAACAACAGATGTGTGTCAAGCAAGCCCATCAGCTTGACACAGAGCTACAATGAAAGTGAAACTTACCTGACCTTGCTGAGATGGAGCAGCCACACATTAATGAATAGATATTGTTACTTAACACAATGAATGTGTTGTGTGACTTGCTTCAGTAGGCTAAATACGTAAGATACTGTATATAGGCCTAATTACATAATAGAGATTTAGAAAAAGAAAGCAGTTGCACAAAAGGCAATACTAGCAAAGAGTGTGATACAAACAGAAAAGCTGTGTGCTAATAATCACTGTGGTTAGTGTCATACCTTGTTCAGAAGTCAATAAAGGTGAACCAGTAGTATTCAAGCAGATCCATAATGCATGTTCTGCATGTGTGAATCCAGACTTCGACTCCCTATAACAAAGAGTAACGAGGTTAAAGGAAGGTTTGTTGAGTTTTTATCAAGTGATTTAGCAGAAGATAAGGTGAGCCACTCTTAACTCTAAATACTTTCAGCATTCTTTCCCAAAGCATTAAGGTTAAAAAAGGCAAAGACCTCAATGTCTGGCACTCATTTTGTGGCTTAAATGGTTAACATTTCAATGTACAACTTCTATGGTTTACATCCTGCTTTGTGGGATATACGGAACATTAGGAACACCAACATGACTTTTATTAACACTAATGAAATTGGTGTGGCCCATGTTATTTATGTTGGATTCAATTGAGTCCCCCGATTAATGGTTTTAAAATGAGGATGATTCTCCACCTACTGCATACTGCATTAAGTTTAACACCATAATAAAATCTGGTGGGAGCATTAAGAATAACCTGCAAGGTCAAAAACTACTTCTGCCACCTTGTTAACAGCATGTAATATAATATATTAATAATTATATTATTATTAATAATAATAATAATAATAATAATAATAATAATAATAATAATAATAATAATAATAATAATAATAACAATAATAATAATAATAATTAATAATAATTAATAATAATAAAATTATAATAATACAGACTATACTTGGGCTCAGTACAGTGCAGCTAATTATGGGATAGGAGAATATTATGGATGTGAATCATGCTCCGGCTTAGTACACATTAGTTCAAACACAGGTCAGTGTGCTTTAGAAAGAGCTAGCAGATGGACTTTTGGTTAGGAGAGGTTGCACGCAATCCTGTGCCCCACAGCACAGATATTATTGATAAAGACTGCTGGTGCATTCTCTGCTCCAGCTGTGACAAGCGGGTAAGCTGGAGGAGGATACAGGTGGTGCACATGGATTATGGTGGGCAGCCCTAAATAAAAAGACACTACAGACAATAGTACAACCGTGGATTACCGATGTATGTATGTCATTATCAGCGTGCTATTTGCAGTCACGGTGCAAAATGCTATGCAAGGTCCCTTTAAATAATTGTGTCTATTTAAAATCTATAAAAAAGGGTGCCTATGTATTGTGTTATGCATATTCAGTCCGCCAGAATCTGCCTCTGGAAGTTAGTTTCGACAGTGATAATGTGAAAAGAGGCTGCTCAGTTAAAGGTGCTGTAAGGGGAATAGTTCTTTTAGCTAACTTCCTGTCAGTTACTGCAGTCCCCTCGCTCGTCCCTACGTCACCACATTAACGCACTGCGGTCTTCAGGCAGCAAGTTATCTAGCATCATCTTAGATCCATAAGTGTGATAAAACATGATAAAAACCATCAAAACATTGGGAAGGATTTTTACCTGCTCCGCCATTGTAGGCGCATAAACATTCGTCTGTCGCTCTGCGGGTGCACCGGCAGTGAGACGGGTGCCGGTTTTTAGCGTTCTTTCTTCTGACTTTCGGGATCCCCGAACAATTTAATTTGACGATTACATGCAGAGCGGGTGACTGAGAGATCGGAGGTATGAAACGCGCACACTATATAAGTGATCACTGTATGAATATAGAGCAATTTAATACGTATATTAACCTAAATATATAGCTCACTTAACCTTTAATCTCTTAAACCATTGCTAGGAATGGGGATTAAAATGTTCTCTTCACCTAAAATATGAAAAGAATCAGTATCTGTATCTAAAAATGCAGACGTGCATGCATGCAACACGGTAAGGGCAGAAAATATGATTTTGAGATTTGGATGAATAGATCTTGCTGAACATCCCTATTGAAAAAAGTTATTCTTATGTGGAATAGAGCTGTTTTGTTCGTGTGACAATTACAAATATAATGGCAAGAAGCATGGGGGATGTGTTTTTCATGTTTGATACACTTTGTAACTGTATCTGCAGTGTATACACAGGACAATTGAACAAACCATACATTTGTCACCTCAAAGATGCCTTTAAAAATGTTGGTTTGATTCTGCATACTATTATAGCTGCCTGTTCAGCCTAATCTCAAGGTAGATAATGATTTTTTCGTCAGTACATTTAACTAATGCCACCCTGCACTCAAACAGAAAACTAACCTCACCCAAAATATAAGGCCATCCAAAAACTAAGGGGAACAAAAGCATTAAAAGGTGTGGGGCCATATTTAATAACACTAGTCTTGTAACATTTGTGGAAAGTGATTTTGGTGAGAATTTGTTGAACATTCCCTCATTACCTTTCCTTACAGCATACACAGATGTGCCTATTAACACTAACAAAGGCAGTGTTCCATTTAGCTGTGCAAGCTACACAGCCCGGGCATACTGACTCGTTTTACTGGTACGCCTAAATAAGAATGAGGCCTGAGCTTAAACTAGTATGACAAACTCACAATTTATTCACCCATAAATGCTACTACTCGTTTGTAATAAACCTGAAAAATGAAATTGGAGATGTTTAAGAGGTGGAAAGCCGGCTAACCCTTCATTAAATAATTGACTGGCAAATTGGCAGCTCCAGACATAGTGAACAGAAAGTATAGTGTAGCCTACAGGAGGTCTGCAGGGGGCCCAGTGTCCTGCTGCTTTTCATGCTGGCCAGGTAGAATATTCAGGGACTGCTTTTACACACCCGAGTGACAGGTGAAAACATAGCCTACGTAGGAGGAAGAAAGATACTGACTGTTCTTAATAAAAATAGGCCTACTAAGGAGCCTACCTGAGACTTCAAGTTCTGATGGAAAGTAGTGTGTGAAGTTGTAGCCTCTGTCAAGCAGAGGCCTAGCATGTCGCGCGACGCTTTTTCTCACGAAAACTAAATTAAGTAGCCTAGCATAAGCTACAGTCAGCCTGCCTAAACCTTCTCGGTTGGTAAAGCTGGGTGAAATGTTCCGGCTAACTAGTAACATTAATTTTATTCCAAAAACGTTTGCCAGACTGCACAACAACTCCACGGACAACTCGAAGAAACCGGTGATATTACAACAGAGCA
This sequence comes from Ammodytes marinus, assembly GCF_949987685.1. Lineage (NCBI taxonomy): Eukaryota > Metazoa > Chordata > Actinopteri > Uranoscopiformes > Ammodytidae > Ammodytes > Ammodytes marinus. Next base: position 24,536,708 of record NC_137235.1, read on the forward strand.
AACGCACCTGTGTGGCGCAAGGATAGGCTACAGCACGCGCCCGGTAATTAGCCTAGGCCTAATTTAAAAAGAAAGAATGTGCACATCCGCAAGATGACTTCGTAAGTGCAGTACCAAAAAACAGATACGCCCTTACGTACAGTATAATCTTCTTTTTTCAAGACTCCTGAGAAGTACTTTTCGCTAAAGAGGCCATACATGCTGAACAGACTGTACAATCTAGAAACCAAACCTATTCTTAATGGCGTGTGTCTGAATGTGCTTGAGAAACGTGCATGTATATTTATAAATGAATGAAGAATACAAACCCTCTTGTCCCATCCGTTACTAATTAAAAAACGAGTCACTACTGTTTGTCATTACCTGTTCTGTGGCGCCCTCTGGTGATCGAAAGCTACAACATCATCTGGAGATAGATTTTAAAGAAGGCCCTGTTGCTTTAGCCTACAACCTTCATTTCTAACCAAAGTTTTTTTTAAATTACTTAATAATTTTAATTAAATACAAAAACAAAAGAAGATATGCCACAAATATTAAATATTTATTTCTCAAGCTTGTGAAAACAAAGCAAGAATTTCTACATTTCACAATTGGCAGAATAATGCTGCTAATCCAAGCTTAATTAATGCTGCATTTTTTTATTGTAGAATTTAGGCTATGCCTTGTACAATGCATACAACGTGGTATAAACAGAAAGTGAAATCGCATGATGAAGTCCACCCTGCATGAAATTTCTACCCAACTCAATTATTACAGAATGTGCCCAAAAACTTTTATGCAGCTGCCATCACATGTGAAATTGTAAAATGTTTGCACCTAACATTCAAATACGTTAATGCCATTGTTTTTGACTGTGTACATCTCTGAAAAGGTGGACGATTGAGGCATCCGTAAACTCATTTACTTCCTGTAGGATTCACTTTTCTTTTTCACTTAAAAGACATGGAATGCAGCTACAAAGCAATATTGGCCAAAACCTCTGCTTACGGGCTGGATTTAAATTTGTGGCCTGGTAGGGGTTAAAAAAAAGGTGTTTTTACATCCTTCCAGGGAGCACTGAAACCTAATTAGGTAGGCTACTGCTGATTTCAGTGCCTCGGCTCCTGCTACGTAGACGCTTCTGAGAGCAGCAATGGCGACTGAATGTGGGTACAGTCCATCACCGGTCTCTCAGTGGTATGCATGGGGGTCTTTGTTTGTCCTGTATCACTTCTAGACATTTCTCAGCAGCCATTGTGGAGGAGAGAAGCCGGACTGGGAGAAGTAGGTCCACCACCATGGTTTCTCTTGTCGCTCTACCCCTCCCTCGCGCACGTCTGGTTCTCCGTAGCGCTCAAACTGGTTGTAGGGGTCAAATCGATCCCACGTGTCCACTGTGGGGAAGAGGTGGTCGTCGAAATCGGGCTCAACCACTTCCTGGATGCAGGACAAAGGGAAATGGTGATGATGGAGAGCTGGTATAAGGAATGATCATCTCTACAAGAAGCTCTGTCTTTGAACAATGTGCCTTTTCATTGAAGACCATTAAAGGTGGAGTCAGCGATTCTGGAGAAAGCTTGTTTTCTCAAAATCAGTGAATCCTCCTTGCGATCCGCTACCTGTCCATACTGTGTGTGCGCTGAAAAAAAATCTTGTGTAAATAGTACACAGCGTAGGCTAAGTTAAGTGGTATGTAAACATAGGGCATGTAAAGAAAGGGGGCCCACCGTTGCTAGAAACATGCCCATTACAGAGCTTAGGCTGTGTCGCAACACTGGGTTTTTTCTCAGCAGACACACAGTACGGAGATGTAGCGTACTGTATTGTGAGGAGACATTCACTGATTTTGACAAATAATTATTTTGACAACAAGCATTCTCCAGAATCGCCAACTTCACCCTGTAGATGGACATAGGCTAATAGCTATTTGTGCTACAATACATCTCTTCTCCTTGTATTAGATCAGGATTTCTTTAAACACAAATGTAAAACTTTTCCATGGTTATAGAGTAACACAGTAAAAAAAGATGAGAATAGCCTTGCACAGGATGACAAGATAATACGGACAAAGATCCAACCTTCTCCAAGACAAAGTCGACCAGTCCAGCCTTGGTCATGTGGTGAGGCAGGTGAACCCTCTTAGTGACCCTGGAGAAACCCTTGGCTGTGGCCGTGATAATGTGAGTCCCGGGGTTGAGCAGCCGCCAGTAGTCTCCGTCTTCAGCTGTAAAAAAAAAAGTGAAATAGAGGCAAGAGTAGAAAGAGAACGAGGAAATACATAGGGTTAGGTTTCGTGGGATGATCTAAAGGAAAGAAGATAGGTAGTGAAAGATGAGCTTAGTAAAAGGAATAAGTGTGATAGACAAAGAGGGGAAATGCACATTTACATAGGTCTAGCCACAGCAGGCTTTGACCTAAATGCAAATGTTAGCATGCTAAGTTAAGCTGATACAATGTTTACCATGTACAACATCTTACTTTAGTGTGTTAGCAACTGCAACTGCAATAACTAAACACAAAGTACAGCCGAGGCCTGATGAGAAGGTCATGAGTTTTGCAGATATTTGGACATGTGAGTATTTGGCATGATGAATTTTTTATCCGATGATGGCGCTAGTGGGAAAATAAAAGAATCACTAAAGTTGTTCCAATTCATCCTGGGGAGGACAATAATATCAGTAGACTAAATGTCATGACAGTCCAGCTGCTGAGACATTTCAATCAAAACCACAAATTTCAAACTCATGGTAAGAATTCAAGGGATTGCCAAAGTCTTTTATAGTCATCATCTGGGGAACTTGAATATCTGTTCATAATGAATGTTTTCATGGCGATCTATCCTAAACGTGTTCATATATTTCATGACTGTTGCAGTGAAGGACCAGCTGATCCAACTTTGCCATTCTGAGAGCCACGCTGTTTTCATAGCCAGAAATGTTTAGAATCCATGATTTAACCTTGAAAAAATATGGCTCACGCTTACATCATGACGCCGACTTTCTGAAGGATAAACAGCTACAAAATGAACACAGAAGTTTCAACCATTGAACAATGTGTAACCATGTGAGATTGTGTTTACCTGTGGTGACATCTTTCCTAATGCCCCTGACAGAGATAGTTGCACCTTTTATCCCATTTCCATCAACGTCCTTTACTATTCCCTTTATCCCGCGATGGACCTGTTGAGCGACAGGAAGCACAATGAAAATCCATATCATTTACATACTTTACTGACTTTTACGTCTGTTCTGGCTCAAGTGCTTATGTCACCTACATGCATGTATAGTCCCTATGCTTATGGGGACACACATATTATATGTTGTTAACTATTTCTGTCCTTTCTTGTCTGTGTGTTCTAACCAGCAAATTTGACTTGGCAAGTGGCAATTATTTAAAATGATCATTCTCAATTATTCATCCTTCCACTATCACTTTCTCAAGTTAACAAGCCTTTCTAACACGTACAGACTCCAGGAAACTGAGCAGAGCTTCCTTATTCCTTTTCCATTCCGGGTAAAGATCAGCCACTGAGGGGAACTTGTCACAGCCGAGCTCCACAGTGATCTCCAGACAATTGGTGTGCAAGTAGTTGAAGTCCGACATACCTGCAAGCAAGATATGTGCAATGTGAGAGGGATCCAATACAATGCATGAATGGTTCTCTCTGTGATTCAAAATATGTTGTGTCTCACCACCAGCAAAGCTGTACCACGTTGCCCCATTGATGATGCCCCTGGTTCGGTAAAAGGAGGCTCCACACCTCTCAGTGTCATTGTTTGCCATGGTTGCATGGGCGTCTGCGTAGGTACGAGCCAGCTGCTTCAAGGCCTGAGTGTTGGGAGATGATCATGGTAAGTGTATACGGTTCAACATGTGCTGTAGACAATGGTTTGATGGAAAACCAATAACATTTGCAATAAATAAACTAAGTGACGATACTGCATTACAAGTTAACAACTTAAAAATATTATTTAAAGATGAAGAAAAAAAGATAAGCGTCGGCTGACGGGGAATATGCCAATCCAGCAGCACTGTCAACCCCAACCTTTTTATGCACCTTCGATGAGACATCCATCTATCCTCCCTCCCTCCCTCCCTACCTGCTCATCTGGAGTGGGTGAGAACATGCGCTCCTCATGCGGATGTCTAGAGAAGTCAAAGGGATAGGACACCACCAGCTCCCCTCCATGGAGACTGGCAGACTGGACGAATGGCAACGAGCGGATCCACTTCATCACTGCGTAGGTCTCTGGTGCCACCTACAGGCCAAAGGCAAGATTGGATTGATATGGTATTCAGGCTTAAACACAGCATCTTACCATGACACTTTTCCATAGATCTGATTATAATAGAAAAGCTATCCCCTTTACCTTCGTAAACCAGTAGGAGTCGGGGATGGGGATGTGGTCAATGCGGTAGTGCCTGCTGCGGCGGTTCCGGTAGAACATGGAGGTGAGGTCCGGGAAATTACGGTTGAGGTCAATATTCTGAGCGTTAGTCCGTCCATTGGTCCAACCATTCAACAAGTGGCCCTGAAACATTTAGGTTCAAACAGCAGAGAGCATTAAAGAGTGTTAAAAAATGTTACATTAAATATTCTGGACTGATAAAAAGAGATGTTAAAGATGATGTTTAGACAATAGCAGGAGCAGTGATTATGTCAGGAAAATATAGAGCAAATGATATGGACATTAGAGTAATTATAAGAAAGTACATATTAGACTATCTTTGTTAATTCTGTTGTTAACATGTAGACAAGACCACATATCCGTCATGAGAAAAGGTAGCAAATCAAATGACCAGGAAACCATTAGTCATTTACCTTAGAGGTGAGCAGAAAATAAATTGCACCTATAATTTATCCATCCAAACAATCATAAAGGGATATTTTTTTTGAATGATGTAAATTAGTATGCATATCATTTAATATAAACGCATATGTTGCCATATACATGACAAATATGGTAAAAATGTTGAGGTTTCAATTTAATATTAAACACACTAAGTACAATTGGAAAAAATACAGTGCATGCAATATACAGTATACTGTATGTAGATTAGAAAGAGAAAAAAAATGCATACATTTGAAATGTGATCTTATAAGTAAAAGGCTCAATATGATGCACACATTCATTAATGTTTGTCTGCCATGTATGTGTTGTGAATAGCCAACACCGGTGCATAAATGTCAAATGGTAAAATTGTAATCTGTAATCGTAACATTCAAATTAGTGCATGCCGTTGCTTATGCCCGTAAACATCTTAACACATGCATACAGTGTGTTATAGAATGCCTACCACAAGTCTTATAGGCTTCATACATTTTGGATTGCACATCACATGCATGGTTATAAATGATCTTCATAGTGTGAGTATACAGTATATGCATGCAGAGCTTGTCGGAGGCACAGCGACATAGCCAGAGACATAAGTTATTAAAAACACAACACACAGTATTGTTACACAGAGCATTAGAAGGCTCAAGAGACGCCATTGTAGAAGTCCCACTCTGTCTGCAGAAAATTGCTCTCAGTCGTATACACATCCTGCTACATAATAATGTAGAGTAGAATCAACATAGCAGAGGGACATCTACAATTGCTAAACTAACTCATGAAGTGATGATTAGTAAATGGATTAGTAGAATACGCTTGTTAGTAGAAAATAGAGTAGAAGGCTTGAGTACTCTAATTACATGATATAACCCTATAGATCTACCAGCAGATTCCAAAAATATAATATATAAATATAACCCTAGACATTACTGCTTGTCCTCTTGAGTAGATTATGTTCTTTAAAGGTGGAGACAGCGATTCTGGAGAAGGCTTGTTGAAAAAATCACCTTTTTAATTTTAAACACTAAAAAGACCAAAGCAATGTCCATAGATTTTAGAAAGTCACAACAATCCACTGACACTTTTATCAATGGGGAGACTATTCAGGTTGTTACAAACTACAAATACCTTGGCATTGTACTGGACAACAAGCTTAAATGGGACTCATGGACTGATCTTTTGCACACTAAGACACAGCAAAGGATGTACTTTCTAAAGAAAATGCTTGTTTTTAATGTCAATAACAAAATGCTCCAAATGTTTTATACTGCATTCATTGAAAGTGTTTTAACCTTCTGTATTGTCTGCTGGTTTGGAAATGCCACCGAGTCACAGAAAAAGACAATCAGAAACCACAAGCCATAAAAGCCTTAAATCAGTCAAAATAAGCTATGTCCAGCTGGCCTGGTCATGTCCAAAGGTGTATAGTGCATTGTAGTGTGTAATGTATGTTCTTCATGTTATGTCTGTCAGTGTCTGATGTATGGACTATCTGTTTGTGTCATTTGTCTGATGTTATGTCATGAAGTGTGACTGTGCCGCAAACCCAACTGCCCCACGGGGACAATAAAGTTTTCTACTACTTTTGTCAAAATAGACAAAAAGTGATCTGGACAACAAGCATTCTCCAGCATTGCTGACTCCACCTTTAATACTAAAAAAAAAATATTAAATTACCCTCGAATAGACTAAGTAAATTAAGTGTGATCTTAGAGCAGAGCAAAGGCTTTTTCTTTATCCTACAGCATTCAATGGACAGCCTGTGTGTTGTCCACAGTTAACACAGTCCACCACACAGTTAACTTACAACATTGTCATCGCGTTGCTCCATGGTGACCCATTTCACAACCCACAAACAACATTGTAAAAAAAATAAAAAATAAACTTTGCAATGCTCAATACTCCCCCTCAGCAGAGTACCTCATTCCTCCACCTCCACACAACAGACCGGGGACACAGACAGTGGGGTTGAGAACGGATACTAGGCGCTTTGTCTTTTTCCTATATGTTAACCATATTTACTTCCTGGTTGCTGAGCTCCGGGTCATTGTTATCCTCTACCTCTGAGGCGGCCAACTCATAGCCGTCTGGATTCATGGAGGCCAGGATGTGGACGCGGGTGGTGTTGACGATGGCCTGAATCCGTTGGTTCCCCAGGTTGTACTCTGAACACAGGTACTGGGCCAGGTAGATGAGCAGCTGGCGGCCCAGCACCTCATTGCCGTGCATGTTCCCCACTAGCTTGATCTCTGGCTCCACTAACAGTTTTACAGACACAAGCAAACATGGTTAACGCGGCATTAGTATTTTTATTTTTATTTTTTCCATGTGGGCATTTTTTTGTAGCAGAACAAGCTGTTAACAAATTCTACTCATTTTATCTCCTAGGAAAAGTTGTTGCCCTATTCACACATCTAGCAGACATGTAGCAACGTTAACCTGCATTTGGAGTTGTGTTTGTGTCCCCCAGATGAATATTAATTTTATTTATTTATTTATTGTTCTTTGTTTCTGTATATACTCCAGAGGGAAATATCTGGCGAAAAGTTGCTGCCAGTAGTAACAATACATTATAAAGGCCCTATGCCAGATCTCCAGAAACATGCATCAGGAAAACTAATGAATGTTAATGTTGCTCGGTCAGTATCTCCTGGATGTAAAAATATTTGAACATTAGAAGCTGGTATCTCAATGTTGTGTTTATAGCTATAGCTTACACTGCCTTCAAGTGGCCAAAAATCAGTTAATGCAGTTTTTTAAGCTCTTCTTTACTAAATCTAGGTTAGCAGATCATGAAGAAGAGATAAGTGGACATTGTATTACACTGGACTTACTTTACAATAAGGAAGAGGTTATCACAATACCACACAGGTGTTTTCCCTTATACTCACAAAGATCGTGCTGTCCTGGGTTTTTGCTGAACTCGATGGCCAGTAGATCCCTGCCTTCTGAGCTGCGTCCGATGCTGTAGACGTGGGAGATGTGGGAGCACTTGGCTGCCGTTCTCTTCAGCAAGCTGTACATCTGGGCGTTGGAGTAGTAGGTGAACTGGATGATGGTGCTGGGTTCTTCAGGTGTGGCCCTCTCCAGCTCCTGCCTGGCTGGAGGCGGGATACCCAGATTTATGGAACGAGAAAGATAATAAGTCGGTTTCATGGAGCAGTAGGTATGCATTGGTTTAGAGGTGGAGTCAAAATCAGTGAATATCTCCTCACCTGATACCTGATGTTACTTTGTGTGTGTGTGTGCTCCAGTGCTAATATATACAGCCTAGGCTCTGTAAACTGGTACATAAACAAAGGGTATGTAAACAATCGGGGCCCACCGTAGCTATAACACGTCCGTTTACAGAGCCTAGCCTGTTTATTAACACTGGATTTTTGTTTCAGCTCACAAACAGCTGCGGACAGGTAGCGGATCGTGAGGAGATATTCACTGATTTTTAAACAAAAAAGTGATTTTGATGGACAAGCCTTCTCCAGAAACTGCCGACTCCACTTTTTAAAAACAGTACACCACAACAGTGTGACCGTTACCTCTCAGCGCCGCCAGCGGGTCATAGCAGCCCTCGCGGTCGCTGGCGAAGAAGCGGTCACAATCCAGGAAGTAGGGCCAGGCCATTTCGATGGATTCAAAGGCGTGGCTGCAGTCCTTCCTCAGGGCCTCGCATGTGCTGCGGCAGGGTTTGATCATCTTGTCGTCCCGGCACGGCGAGGCGATCACAGAACAGCCTACCAGACGAATCTCGGGGGAGCACTCCCCGTTTAGCAAGCCATGGATGACACTCAGGAGGAGGTACTCGGCCCCGGACTCTGCCTCCATGTGGCTCCGGTGGCCAAGGATGTTGGGGTACATGGTCCTGGAACGGCAGCATTTTCTTTTTTACAGAAGTTGTTAAACATATCAGCTAAGAAGAGCTAAGTTTGAAATGTGTGTCCGGTACAAGTATTTCACTGGCCTGGCACTGATTGCCTCAGCCACATTAGTAGGCTACCAACCTCTACGACCCACCTAGAGTAGTCCATGTCATTGCAGTAGCCCAGGTTCAGCTCGGTGCAGGTAGCTGTGGGAGAGACAAGGCAGAGACAGCTGAGAACTTTTTTTCAAATTGAAACTTTTTCTTAACTCATATTTTGTAGGGGGCGCCCTTAGCTCAGTTGGTAGGGAGTCCCCCCATGGGCCTCGGCCAGCAGCGGACCCGGGTTCGATTCCAGCCCGCGGTAGTTCTCTGCATGTCACTCTCCTCTCTGCCCCATTTCAACTCTGTCTCTACACTATCAATAAAGCATACAATCTTTAAAAACATCTTTAAAAAATATATATATTATATTTTGTACATCTTGTGCAAGTTTACTGCTTGATCTAGAACTGGTTTTGATTTTCTCAATCTTGATCCTGAACTTGATCTAGGTTCATCGGACTCATATTCATCTTGTATTTTTATGGGCTGTGCTGAAAGATCTGACATCTTTTAGATGGGCATAAGTCATTTTAGAAAAACAGAAGAATGAAGAAGAAATAAGTCTATCCATCTATCTATCTATCTATCTATCTATCTATCTATCTATCTATCTATCTATCTATCTGTCTATCTGTCTGTCTGTCTGTCTGTCTGTCTGTCTGTCTGTCTGTCTGTCTGTCTGTCTGTCTGTCTGTCTGTCTGTCTGTCTGTCTGTCTGTCTGTCTGTCTGTCTGTCTATCTATCTATCTATCTATCTATCTATCTATCTATCTATCTATCTATCTATCTATCTATCTATGATGACACCTGGCTGGTACAACACCTGGTGTTAACAGCACCAGTGTGTTTTTTTAAAAAATGTTATGAGGAGAGGAGGCCTGTTGCATCTTGCAGTGGCTCTTGGTATTTCTAGCTTGCATATCCAGCCCTGAAGGTCATGTCTCAGATCACTGCCTGTACCTGTCATGTCACATCCTTTTCGTATGGGCCTATCTTACTGTTTTTCTCAGTCGCTTTGGTGCTTTTCTCACATCACTATTAACATTTGCACAGCAGTTAGTGCATTTCTCAAAACAATTAGTGCAAACTGCAAAACCTAGTGGATAACCTGCAAAAGTACGTCACTTGCTCAAAATGGATAGTCTATTCCTCAAAAGCAAGTATTCATGTCAATGAAACTGCCAGTGTCATCAAAATGAGAAGTCTTGACACATCGTTTATGAACAAGATAGTCAAATGGCTTTGTCATGTTTTCATTATGACAGTTTATTCTCTCAGTGTTTTCCAATGCAAAAAAAAGGTCAGAACTCGGTGACACTACCTGAAAATGCTCAAGACAGCACTATACACTACTTGTACAGCCATTTGAAAACTACAGTAAAGTTACACATTGCTGTGGTTAGGGGAGTAAGTGAGTACAAGACACTGAATACGTATGTTTCACATTTTTACTGTATATGCTCTTTGCAATTCTACAGCATTGTGCAAAAGAAAAATACACTTCAGTCACTTATTTAGAACAAACATAAAAAAACACCCTTTTGGTAGAGCTGTGCACAAATGTGAACAATATAACAGGACATATTGTAACTGAGCATATATAGGTAAATCATTCTGGCACATCCAGACGTTCCTGTCTGTCTGGCCACATATTTTCATCTAAATCACAACGGATATTATCCCTTGCAATGCAGCGAGAAAAGTATATGATAAAGAAAAGGTATACAATTTGCTTGACAGAATTTGATAACTAGTTCAACAATTTTGTATGTAATGACTCAAGCAATGAAATGAAGACTATTAGTTGTATTGGCAAAGACTATTCAGCATCCATAAGTATAGTTCATTTTGACTGACATGACATAAGCAAATGACAATGTTATAAAACAGCAGAGAAATGTATGAAAGCAACTGATACATGTCCAAAAGCATTTGCAATTTGTTCAGAGGAAGGAGAAATTGCTACTATGATGTGCTCAAATGACTAAATGTTGTACTAATAGTTATGAGAATTTTCGTTCTGATATGAGAAAAGCACCAAAGCAACTGAGAAAAACTGTAACTGTCCTATATATAATTTACTGTAAGGTTCTAAAGTGCACAATGTGAAATGAAATAGCCACCTACGTTTTTCTTCGAACACGTTGTTGCTGCATCTTCCTGCAAGAAAAGGCAAGTCGAACAACAGACGTTATGAACAGATGAGCGAGTCTCAAATAAAACGCTAGGAGGCGACATCTTCCAAATGAAGGGGACAAGCCACAGCACGGGATTCGCGTTATGACTGTTTATAAAAAGGCTAAGTGGTTCAAAAGCTGCAGGTGAGAATTTGTCTACGGAAGTCAACATGAAAGTATTTCATACGCAATAAAGCTTTTCAAGATTGAGGGTAATTATACTTCAAGAAAAAAAACAGCATTAGGCTACACAACAGCATTTAAATTAAAGTTAGTTTAAATTAGGGTGCGTGTTTAACGGTCAAAGTTCTGCACCTCATCTCTATCAGTTGTAGGCTATTGACAATGTGCGTCGAAGAGTTCAGTATAAGTCACAAATATTCCAAATTGCTCATTCAAACGAGTTAAAGTTGCGTCTTCCAACGCGTCAGCCCCCACACTTTGTAGCTTTGCTTTCCTACAGTAGCCTACGCATATTTCTATGAATCATTAGTTTAAAGTTGAAGTGACCTTACCCAGAAGCTCGTCTCCTGGATGACATGTCTGCTGCGGGGCGCACCAACAACTTTTCGCCAAGGAGAGAAACAGCAGCAAAAGTCCTAAATGCATGTTGTTGGGGTGCAGTAAGCTGCGCCGTGTGATGTGGCAGTGTGTGTGTGTTTGAAGCTGCAAACTTCTCCGCTCACCAGACAGGAGGATAATTACCACCCGCGCAGCACGGCAACCTCCTTCTTTTGTCTGCACCGAGCATCCCTGACCCGAAAAAATAAAAAAACGTGAGGCGCGCCAGGATTATGGCTCACTGCTGTGAGCTACGAGCGAGCGACGATCATATTTCACTGTGTGTGTGTGTGTGTGTGTGTGTGTGTGTGTGTGTGTGTGTGTGAGTGTGTGCGCGCGTGCATGTGTGTGTGTGGGAGCACGATAAGGAGGTAACGTGGCTTGTGGGGGTGGGAGTGAAGGAAGCTTTGGGTTTGTTTGACATAATAGGGCTCCTAAGCCTGATCATCATGCATTTCAATGCAATACTATTTATCTACATCATCAGCTTGCGAAACTTAGTCAACCTTGATGGCCTTGCTCTTTTATTTTTGTAATGATCTATTAATAAGACTATTACAGGGATGTATAATGTGAATGTAGAATTGGTTCACAACATATAGAGTCATAATAAATATGAAGGGTAACCACCAGGTCACTAAAGGTGGAGTCAGTGATTCAAGGAGAATACTTGTTGTCAAGATCACTTTTTGTCAAAATCAGTTAAGATCTCCTCTTAATCCGCTACCTGTCTGTACTGTGTGTGTGCTGAAAAGTATGGTGTTAATATACAGCCTATGCTCTGTAAATGGATATGTAAGCAAAGGGTATGTAAACAAAGGGGGCCCACCAAGCAACATGCCCATTTACAGGACCTATGCCGTGCATTAACACTGGATTTTTTTCTACACACACACACACACACACACACACACACACACACACACACACACACACACACACACACACACAGTATGGACAGATCGTGAGAAGATATTCACAGAATCGGGGTAAGAAATAAAATATCCCATAGTCTGTCTGTGGCAGTGGACTTTATTATTTAATCTGTGCTTTTGCTGTGATTTTACATCTTTAAATAATTGTACAGTCTTTGTGTTCAAAATGACTTCCATTTACACACATTTATCAGCTTCAAAACAGTCTTCAGAATGAACATTTCTCCCGTTTTTCCACTGAAACATTAAGACCACTTCCCAAAAACAAATTCAAAGTTACTTCAAACATACATTTACATTAATGATAGTAATAAACACAGTGTCATGGGCGTCATGTGGTGTATCCTTGGCAATTACTCAGCAGGAAAACTGACCCGCCCTATGGAAACAGCAGTCTGTAGAGTCTATGAAGGCCTTTGGCACACTTCAGGCTCCAGTGTAGTCTCATCCATCGTTAAAATACTTCTCCATTCTCCTAGCTGGACGACACTCTGGCTTAAATAGACCCGCGGTCCGCCCCTGGGCTAAAGTGCCCTTGAGCAAGACACTGACTCCCTTTGCATCTTCAAGGCTGCAGAGCTCTTCAGAGAACCTGACCTCTGGCCCTCCCACAGAAGGGATTCAGGTGCTGAATATTAATAACCATTTGAATGATTTGCACATGGAGCTCAGGTAATTCTGACAATGCCGTTGTCATCTGTGGTGTCTAGCGTGCTGCTGGTGCTGTGGACAGACAGAGAGTAATGGTCTTTCTTCAGGAAGCGGCTGATGATGCTGACCAGGACCTTCCTGTACTCCTGCCTCAGCAGACAGTAGACAAAGGGGTCGCTGGAGGTCTTGGCGTAGGACAGACATTTGACAGAGATTCCCCAGTACCGGGGAACGTGCACACAGGGCAACAACTCCACCAACCTGCAGGACAGATGCAAGCAGAAGACCGTCAATTCAGTTGGTCCTGACATAGTGAATATGGAAGCACATTTCTGTCCAACACACATTAACAATAACAAAAAAAACACTACATTCATATTTTAAAATGATTCGTTTATTTATGAGATAATAGGCCATAATAAGGAGTTAGTATTTAATCGTATGTAATCAGTTGTATTCTCTTTATTATGGGAAAACACTTGGAAAGAGACTTACTAGTAGTTGGCCTAAATGGGCTTCCATAGACATAGTTTGTGCATTAGCAATCTTTAATCCCGAAATATATATTTTAATTCAGCCTTTTACATTTTAGCTGATAACTTAAAAAAAAATGTATGTGCTAAGTGCCAATTGTCTATCAATTCAATGAATTGCAATTAATTAATCCGAATAACTGCAACTTCAACACTTGCTGCACTCTTTTGTATTGGGACATACGAAAATATTAGGAGTACTTTGCAATATTACAACATCTCAAATCTTAGAGACTTGAGCTTGAGGTCAAATTTCAAGGCTCTTGTAGTTAAATTATTTATTGGGTTTTTTTCACTCATTGTTGTATCATTGACTCGTCATCAGACACACCACAAGAGTGATGCGGTGAGACGTTTTTTAGGGCCGTTACGGTAAAAGCATCTAGAGCCGGATGAGTGTTGTGGGAAGTTATACAAGCCCTTATGATGAGAGAGAGACAGTTAGCTCCTGAGCAGTGTGTTACCTTGTTATGACATAGGGGGAGAAGCACAGGATGAAGGAGCCGATGAAGATGCCTATTTTCTTGGTGGCGCGCCGCCCCCTCTTTTTCTGCTCAGCTAGACACCTTTCCTTCACACTGACAAACAGACAGAAAAGAAAAATATTTACTCACGTGTGTTGACATGGCAGATGATATATTTATCCTTGATATAATTAGCTTTACAGAACAGGGTGTGCAGCCCTGAGTATTTTAAAGCTAAAGTGCGTAACTTCGGTCACCCCCATGAGGAATTCTGCGTATTTACAACAACAGGTCCAGGTTTTTTTCTTAGAAGTAGAATCAGCAACAAAAACATTTCTCAGGCACTTCTTCAGATTTTTCTGAGCTCCTGCGCCAGTGTCTGGGGGGCGACACCAGTTTGTAAACGATGACATACTGAGAAATACAGAGAGAGTTTTGTGGATCTGATAGGCCGCCTAACTCATTTGGCAATGGTTTGAATGTAACTGCCATTGAAAGAGTTACGCACTATAGCTTTAAGCTCCCCATTGAAACAAGTCAAACTGTAGAGGGCTCAACAACAGCATCGAGTTGTAGGCTATCTCTTACCTGGGGTGCATATCAACAAACAGAAGCAGGGCCTGCATTGTGATCACGTCAATCCTCTTGCAGTGAGACCGGGCCACTCTCAGAACTTTCAGGTAGGCGAAGCACAGCACGAGGAGGCAGAGCGCAAAGCTGCCGCAGTGGAACAGCGCCGTGAACGTCGCATAGGCGGCGAGCCGCTTCCCCCCCACCCCCACCCCAAGCCCCGTCTCCCCGTCCAGCTGAACGGTGCACGAGGCGTAAGTGTGGCTGTAACCTCCCCAGTCCATCAGCAGCTGTGTCAGGGCGAAGGTGAGCGCGTGCATCCAGGAGTACGCTACGATAATGAAGGCGTCCCGGTGGCGCATCTTGCTGGAGTAACTCAGGGGGAACACCACCGCTATCCACCTGTCCATGCTCAGCGCGGCCATGCTCAACATGGCATTAGTGGTGAGAAAAGTCTCGGCGAAACTCACGCCTTGACAGAACGGGTCCCCGAAGGGCTGTGCGCCTTTGGCCACTCCGAGGAACGTTGCGGGCATGTTGATGATGGTGAGGAGGATGTTGGAGAAGGAGAGGTTCAGGGTGAAGACGCCCGACACGTGGGATCTCAAGTCGGCGCTCTGGGTGAAACATAGCAGCACTGACAAGTTAGTCAACAGCGAGACGACAGCTATCACCACAATGGACATTTCCAGTAGGAACTCCGGTATGCTCATCTCTCAGAAGTTAACAGCAGCACACTGCTCCTGCCCCCCACCAGCTGTGATCGATGGTCATTTTCCCGGCACACATGCCAGAAAAAGAGACACTTGCGAGCTCGAGAGACGCGCGGAGAGAGCTGTCCAGTGCTGAAATGCCCCAAAACAAGCCTTTCCTATCAGTGGCAATTTAACCCCATTAGATGTTGCTTAACTCATCCAGTGATTAAATTAGTGTTGTTTTATTTCTCCAGTAGTAACCCCCCTTGTCGGTTAGTCCAAAGTGAAAAGCTGTGTAAATGAGGACTTCAGATTGCCAAGTGTGCTGTGTTTACTCTCGAACATGCGCACTCTCTTGCGCCGCCTCTCTCGCTGGGGATGCCGAGCACCCTGCACGTGCAGTGGGTTTCTGGCTCATGTGACGTTTGAACAATGTTCATGCGAGCAGGAGTTACATTCAGAGATGGGGGTGGGTGTCGTCATGTTTGCACAGAAGAAGAAGAAAAAGATGATGAGAGTGTTTTTTGTTCCTCCATAAAAGTGATGGCTTTGGAAATATAAAATTTAGCATCTGTACATCTTCAAATATTGTTGTGTGTGTGTGTGTGTGTGTGTGTGTGTGTGTGTGTGTGTGTGTGTGTGTGTGTGTGTGTGTGTGTGTGTGTGTGTGTGTGTGTGTGTGTGTGTGTGTGTGTGTATGTGTCTGTGACATTGAGTTACTCTTTGTGTCCTCTCTATGAAAAACAATGTATATGCCTTCCAGTTGACCAACATGAGCCACTGTTAAACTGTGACCACAGTGAAAGATTTAGTGCTCCCACCCACACACGCGCACCCACACACGCACACAAGCTCATCTCCATAGCAACACCAAATCTCTAGTTGCTTTAAAACTCTTTGAACTTGGTTTTCTTCGGCTCTGATTTGTGTTCTCCCCTCAAATGCCTGGAAGAAACCAATGGCCAGAGTGCGTTAGTGTAAACACAATCCTTGAACATAGCCGGGGCTGTCTATACTAATAATAATTTACATTACAAATGCAGTTTGAGTAGGGGACAAGGAAATAAATAATGCATTGAAGGGGGGACATGTGCAGGAAGGATAGATGGAGGGATGTTTGCCTGCACTTACCTCTCCAGAACAATCTAACAGACATTTTTATTCTCTTTCTCTTTCTATGCACCCTCTCTGAATTATAATGCAAATGTGTTCGTGATAATAATACGACAACAAGCCTTACAGTTATAGATATGTGCATGCTTTTGTGCATCAATGTGTAGGTTTTATCATAGACTCATTCCTAATGCCCAAATAGAAACAAAGTAAACAAAACACACATCATACAATGTTATATGTATGTCTTTTTAATCAATGCATCACACTCTTCCATAACTCAAGCAAAATGAAACAACGGATGTTGTCCCTATTCTTGGCAGGATAGCTTCATGTCATATTTATTACATATTGTATGTGCGTGTGTATGACTCATTTTGATTGAGCCATTTTACGTTTCCCACAGTGTTCACCTCTGCAAGCGATGCCAGCGTGTCAGAGCACGTGTGAGCCAATGCGTGGGCAGCTCTTCCCTCAGTTTGTGAACATTGTGTGTCTCTGTCTATGGGCATGAAGGTGGGCTGTGTTGCCTTTCTTTCCCTCAGCTCCCCAGATGTTGTTTATCCCTGCCGTACCCACCGGCTCCATTTATGCTTAATCATTAACGAGCTCTGTGAAATATGCACTAATATAATACGCCTAAAATGAGCTGTCTCATTCTCTGCTTTTTGTTTTGTTTTGTCATTCTGCTGTCCTCAGTGGTAACGCTGACCTTGAGAGTGTTGCCTTAATGGCTATAGTGCTGTGAAGGAAAAAAAACCTTTTTCTTGCTAAGAAGGCGAAAGAGAGAGAGAGAGACAGAGAGAGAGAGAGAGAGAGAAGAACGAGGGGGAAAAAGAGGGGGAAAAGAGGAAGAGAGGGAACAAGACATCGCCCTCCCAGCCAGAAAGGAACCCTCGCGGTGGGCACGTGTTTCCTCTGGAATCCCAGAGCTATGAAAGCTGTTACACAAGCAACAGAATGCTGATGGCAGAAGCACTTAAAGAAAGTCCAGTTATAGAAGGACATCAGGGGTCCATCCCACTTCCCCCCATCGCCACTGCCCCTGGCCTTATGACTCAGTGTGTGCACCATTACATGACATCACAATTCCCACGGTTGACAACGCAATGTGGAGCTCCCTCATTGCCTCTATTTATTTCCATTTGAGTTGGAAAATGATTTTACTCTCTGTCAACCAGTCCACGCATCCATCTGTCTTCGGCCCATGCCTTCCACTGCACGCAAGCCAACCGTGGTTCCCCTGTAGGAGAAGCTTGTAAAGAAGGTTTGCCATTTTTAAAGGAGAAGTAAGTGATATGGTCCTTTAAGCTAACTTCCTGTCAGTGGCCGCAGTCCCTCGTCCCTACGTCACCACCACATGCCCAGCCGTCTTTGTCAGATAATGCCGCGATGGAGAGCAGCGGGTCATCGTTCACGGGCACAGAGACCCGCCTCTTTATTGAGATCTGTTTCATGATTGGATAAAAAACAAGCGGAACACTCGACATTGTATCTGGCAATTACTGCAAAGCTGAATGACTGGGAGACCTGTGTTATGAACTGCCCATACTGTTTTAGTTATTGCTGTATGAATATAGAGTGATTTAACACGTATATTAACTAAAAATATCACTTACTTCTCCTTTAATCTGAAAATCAACATTTAAAATCACCCTTGGAGGTGGAATCAGCAATTCTGGAGGATGCGTTTGTCAAAGCCCCTTTTTATCAAAATCCCTGAATATCTCCTCACGATTTGCTATCTATACTGTGTGTGCACTGAAAAAAATCCAGTGTTAATACACTGCCCAGGCTTTACTGTTTACATACCAGTTTACAGAGCCTCAGCACACACACTGGTTGCATATCGCTAGTAGATATTAACACATTTTGACAAAAAGTGATTTTGACAACAAGCGTTCTCCAGAATAGATAACACAACCCAGCCTCTTCTCTTCTCTTCTCTTTCCTTTTTTTTTTTTTTTTTTTTTTTGCAGCAGGAGTGACCCTGATCTGTCCACTCAGTTCAAGTCAATTGTACTGTTGAAAGTCCTGAGAGCCAGGCATTTTGTGGAGGTGATGGGAGCACACCCCCTGCCAGCATGATACCTAACTAGGACCACGGAAATGAGAGGCGAATGAGTGATGTGATAAAAGATCAAGGGATGATGATAGGAAAATGCAAAGAAGAGAAAGAATGGAAACAAATGTGATGAGGGTGGTGGGAAGAGGAGTGTTTGTGGAGCATGGGAGTCCGGGTGTATAAATAGTTCTTAGCCCTGTGAGCTACTGAGCAGAAACGCTAACTCACACAGACGCTCACATGTCCACACACACACACATAGACTCACTTTCATCCACGTTCTCTGTCACTCTCAACCTCCCTCCCTGCCTGCCTGCCTCTCTCTCTCTCTCTCTCTCCTGTTTGATCTCACTCTCAGTCACGTGCTGACAGTATGGAGCTATGCTGGGGGATGAGCGTGTGCCAGTGTGTGTGTGATGCTATGAAGATGTGAGAGACTTTTGTTTTTCTCCACATCTTTGATTTGATGACATTAACAATAACTGTCAAACGTGAACATTCTAACAGCTTTGTTAAGGAAACATGGCTGATGGTCGACATACACACACACACACACACACACACACACACACACACAGAGAGATTAGCTCGACACTGAGAGGAATATTTCACTTTAGGCATGCACACCACGATATTTAAAAAATGACTTAAATCAATTATATGAATTTATTCTGGCTTTTTCCCCAGTAAAGTACATTAATTATGTATTTGAATGGAAAACATAATGAATTATATATGCTGTGGCTCAGCATGAATGTTTATTAAGTAAATGGAATTATTTGTATCAGTTCACACACACATGAAGGACATTCGTATATTCCATTAAAGGTGCAGAAATAAAAAGTTCTAGATTGCAACACTCCCTCGATAACCCCGCCCTTTCAAATAAATACAGAAGCTACAGTGGCCTTCAAGGACAAGAAACTAGTTACTCAAGATGGCATCATCCAACACTGCCTCAAGTCTTTCCACAATATCAAGTGAGGAGCAGAAAATCAATTTAGTTATTTATTCGATGGTACTTCTTCTTTATCTACCAACAGGTGCATTTCCCCAGGACACACACTAAAAAATGCATATGGCGTTAAGTATGTCCATTCTGTGCTACTGTACGGTCTCTGTGTAGGGTGCCTTACTCCTATGTAGATATAAAAGGCTCATTCTGAGGAAATAAAAGAAATAAAAACATTTATTTTCGAGCGATTATACACTAATTAAAACATACAAATAAATATTATATTCCATTTTAGTAGATTCTGAAAAATGCCAATACATTCTACACACTGCACCTTTAAGCAGGGCAGTTGAATTGAGTTGGTCTTGTTTGACTCCACAGCATAAATCTGGCCATTGTTTGTCGAGATATCTGACTCTTGTCCAAAAGGTTAACAGGAATTCTGAAAGACGGAGTGACTGATGGACCAACCAATCCACATCCCATCTTTTTACATCATTCCACCAGTGGGGGGGAAAAAACGGTGTTGTTTTTGTTTCTGCAAAAATTAAAACGGTCAAGAATAGTGTCAAACTCAATCTTTTTTTGTACGTGCAGAGTTAAGAGTTGATAGGCAGAGTTCCTCCAGTTCACTGTTCTGTGGGCTGATTTGGATCTGGGCAATCACAGAACATGTGGTTTCTACTTTGCAGTTATCTACTTTGCTAGTTAGTGTAAACATACAAGCCAGCCAAGGAAAGCTGAACTCTGTAATCTTGGAAATAAAGTTTTTTTGTTTTTTGGCTTTCCTTGGCTGGCTTGTTTTTTTTGTTATTTTCACAGATGTGGACTCCAGACATCTCCGTTTCTGCCGTGAAAAGGCGATTTCTGCCTATTTTTTTCCCACTTTGTGCTAATATGCACACCTGGCACTCCACCGGTGATGTTGGTGAAAAGTCAGCCTAGGCTAGAGAGTCAGGCCAAAGAAATAAATATTCCAACACTCAAGTTTAGAGGAACCTTTCCCAGCCGAACTTACGTAAATGCTGATATCCAAATGTGTGCTAACTCTACCCAGAGAATGCCAGGCTTTCAGCGAAGGCACAGCAGACATTATTCTCATTAAAAGACTACAACTACAGTAGCAGGCAATTATTCTGTTTCATTCAAACATTAAATAAACTGCACAGACGGGACAGCCGATTAAAACTGGTTACGCACATTACTATAACACACCCACACACACAATCTACGAACCTAACCAACTCAAATACATAAAAAAAATATGCCAGCACATGCACACAAACACACAAACACACACACACACACACACACACACACACACACACACACACACACACACAGAACACACACACACTCAGAGGTCATTAGATGAAGAAATGCAGCTGTGTCATTATGAATTCCAAAATAAATATCTCAGTAAGAAGGAAGAGGAGTGGAGGAAAAACTCTGCAGACTGGATTTATATTTAAAAAAAAAGAGACAGAGAAAAAGCATGAGTCAGCAGTCTGCCAGAAAGGGGGAGTTAAGAGACAGAGAAAGGGCTCACAGGATTCGGCTATCACTGGAGCCCTGACAAAATAATTTCTGTGCTCATTTTGCTGGGTTAGTGTGTGTGTGTGTGTGTGTGTGTGTGTGTGTGTGTGTGTGTGTGTGTGTGTGTGTGTGTGTGTGTGTGTGTGTGTGTGTGTGTGTGTGTGTGTGTGTGTGTGCGTGTGTGTGCAAACGTTTGTGAGTGTGTGTGTGTGTGTGTGTGTGTGTGTGTGTGTGTGTGTGTGTGTGCGTGTGCGTGTGTGTGCAAGCGTTTGTGAGTGAGTGTGTGTGTGTGTGTGTGTGTGTGTGTGTGTGTGTGTGTGTGTGTGTGTGTGTGATTTTACTCGGCATGGTGTATATGAGGCCATCCAGTCCTGAGGAATTTTGTGTTATACCACAGCAAAGCATTGGCTTCCGTCTGGCTTGAAAGAGATTTGTTCAACAGTTTTGCCCACAGCATGTCGGAAATACTTTAATCTCGAAAGAATAATTCAACATTTTGGGAAACTGGCTTTTTGACTTACTTGTCAGGATTTAGATGAGAAGATTGATACCTCTGTCTTGGTTGTGCTCCATTGAGCATTGGTCTGCAGCCAGCAGGCAGTTAGCCTATGGAAACAGCTAGCCTGAATTAAAAAAGGAAAAAAGAAGCCATCTAGAGCCTTCAAGTGCACTATTTAACATTAATAATACATATTCTCTATTTTATGTAATTAAATAAATAAGAAAAATCATATTCTTAGCTTCAGACCTTTGAATGCAAGGTCAAGGTTAGACAAATGCTTGAGGCTCTAGCTGAATTTTCATTGTATCACAGATATACAGATTAGTAGCACTTTTTACACATCCAGTAGCTTCAGATCACGTTAACATAATTGTGGAGTCACCTAACGATTGTAGCCTGAGTCAAATTTTAACCCCTCTTTTAGCTCTATTCCTTTTTTTTGTCTCCACCAACTCCTGGGGGAAATATCTGGCTGTTTAAATGCTCCACACTTCACATGCTAGCCACTAACTGTCTTTGAGGAGGAAGGGGCACATTCTCTTCCAACATGCTGCCATTGCTGACCATATTTTGTGGTTTTACTTCAATACTTTTACTTTTAAGGCTTAAGGTTAGAGATTGTGAAAGGAAACAGTGTAGATTCATTTTCCTTTTGAGAAAAAAAAGTATAATGAAAGAAGAGAGAGAACTGAGAGTACAGGAAAGGTTAGACAGACGGGGAGAGGAGCTAAAAAAGTGTGAAAAATATCTCCCAGTGCATAAAGTATTGTCCTCCCTTATTTGTATCATCATTCCTTTCTCTTTTTTTGACAAAACACTGCTTTGAATATACTAAAAGGACAAATAGAAAGAGAGACAGAGAGAGAGAGAGAGAGAGAGAGAGAGAGAGAGAGAGAGAGAGACAGTCAAAAAAGGAGAGGAGTCATCCAGTCCCTCACCTCAGTCCAATAAAAACCTGCAAATGACTGAGGATATACTGGAGTATTTCCAGTGGAAAACTCAATGAAAACAGACAATACCTTTGCCAGGAATGTCTGGAATTCAAGCCCTTGTGAAAAAATATATTTCGCCTTTGGAAAATGAAAGATTCAGCGTCTTTCATGAGTATACTCACGGACTATCCTTGCATACACAGCTTTGCATTGTTTATTTGATCACATTTTTGGGGGGCACATAATAGATTGCACACATAATACTCAACACAACAACATATGGTTCTACTTAGCTTTTTTCCAACACTAATTGTCTAGTTGTGGAGCCTCATTGTGTTAGAGACTTTGCCTTTAGCTGCTGTATGCTGAGGTTGTATGTGTATGTGTATGTGTATGTATGTGTGTGTGTGTGTGTGTGTGTGCGCGTGTGTGTGTGTGCGTGTGTGTGTGTGCGTGTGTGTGTGCGTGTGTGTGTGTGTGCGTGTGTGTGTGTGCGTGTGTGTGTGTGTGTGTGTGTGTGTGTGTGTGCGCATGTGCTCTGGCATATTATTTTATGTGTTTGAGTTGGTTAGGTTCGTAGATTGTGTGTGTGGGTGTGTTATAGTAATGTGTGTTACCAGTTTTATGTGTGTATGTGTATGTGTATGTGTATGTGTATGTGTATGTGTATGTGTATGTGTATGTGTATGTGTATGTGTATGTGTGTGCGTGCGTGCGTGCGTGTGTGTGTGTGTGTGTGTGTGTGTGTGCGTGTGCGTGCCGGTGGGTTGAAATGACTTTCTTCTCTTCTCATCTTTCATCACAGTGCAGTTGCCCACAGTTGTGTTTGGTCTGCAAGGCGGTGAGTCATCCAGTGGGAGTTGGATTTCAGACACATGGAAGTAGTTAGCAGTACAGGCAGTCCTACTGTAAGGCCACAGTTTAACACAGTTTTTTATTTTTTTGTATTGAGGCCAATGTGTCTATAGCTCTGCTGCCACGCCAGATGCCCCTTCGATATGCAGTCTGCGCCTCCAAACTTCCTCCAACTCTGAATGTAGGCTAGTATTGTCTGGTATAGTAACGCTGCTGGAGATTCCATTGAGCCCACATATTGTAAAATATTAACTTTTTTGGAAAATGTATTCTCCTTGGAAATCTTCCCAGTCTAGTGTTATTCACTCGATCCCTTGACCACAGGAAAACCCGCAGGCACACACACACACACACACACACACACACACACACACACACACACACACACACACACACACACACACACACATACACACACACACACACACACACACACACACACACACACACACACACACACACACACACACACACACACACACACACACACAGACTTTTAGCTGTAACACAGTTTGTGCCGAAATAATAGGAAGCGTCACAATCAAATTGCAAAAGTATTAGCATTAACATATACTTTAAGTACCAAAAGTAAAAGTATACGTAAATCTACATATAATTTAAATATAAATAACATTACTTGATTATGATTACTGATGCATTCATGTGTATTACCTTGAGGTTGCAGCCGGTAAATGTGGGGCTTATTACAACTCTATATAGCGCTGTGTATCTTAATCCATAATACTATATCACGATGTTTTACAATAATACTATATCACACTTTCTTTGTTGGGTTACTTCGCGCATACATTTTTCTCTTCTATATATAATTGTTGAAATGAGGCTGGTGTAATTGTTGTGCATATGACAAATTAACTGAATCTCGAATCTTGATTACAGTTTGCACTAATAATAAGAATCTGTTGAGAAACTGATAAATACAGCTGCAGTACAACTTGTCCATCTGAGATGCAGTCCAGCAGAAGGATGGAGTAGCATAACCTGATGGATTTATTTAAGTAAAATACTTGAGCATTACAGCAGAGCGCTTACATTAAGTAAAGGCCAAGGAGCTTTTTCTCTGTTATTACCAGCTCAATGTTTCAGCTAATAGCAGTGCGAGGGTAATTGGAGTGACATATAAAATGCATGTGTGTGTATGTGTGTTTGTTTGCAACCAGCAAGGAGATGAGACGGCAATTAGCATCCATCAATGGCGCTCAAAATGTCATCAGGCTCTGAGGTCACCGATGACACACACTTTGACACCATATATAGGGCATTATGAGTGTGTCCTCCTATATCATAAATGTCCCTCAGTGTTTATCTCTCTCCCTCTCTGAATGATAAACAAAGCATTATGAGAACATTTTGGCTGAGCTGAAGGTCCACTACCCCCCATTGTAATTAACTACATGAAAAATAGGAAGAGAAGGACTTTTGAATATGAACAATGATGCATGAAGTCCAAACAAATGAATGCGTTTGATCTCTACACCATTTTCCCTTCACATTTTGATAATAATAGTCATTCGGACACACTTTGGTGAAGGAGCTGACTATTAATAGCAAATGTTTAGACAGTAAGAGCTGATGGAAAAAAAAAATCTGCGGTTTGAGGGAGCTCTCAAAGAATCTGGGCAGCAACCAGGATCGTGCTTGGACAGTTAATCCCCCCTAATAACATTCAATCTTGGTTAAATCAACAATACAAAATAGCACAGGGGCAGAAGAAAACCGTGTTGGCATGGGTTAAATGAACAGAGTAAGCAGCATCTACTGTACACCATACATCTGGATTCTAGCTGGACAACTGGGAATGAGCCAATCGTTGTGAAGTATTATTGAAAACAGCTACAACCGCTAAATCAACCAAGACAAGCGTGACTTCGGTGCTGTGTTAACAAATGCTATCCTTCATTTGGTATCCAGAATGAATGATTCATTTTCAACCTTTCAAAACCAATAGTCTGAGCCTATCTGCCATGTCAGAATTTTAATTAAGGTGTTTTTGAATCCTGTTTGTTACACAGAAATACATGACATCACCTTGTTCCAACAGAGTCCCGCCCACTTCAAAACAGTGAGAAGGGGAGACCGGAAGTGACCTGCAAGCGCAATGGTCGGAGGACTCTAAGGCTCTCACGAACTATCCCTCATTTGACCAAATAAGTCAGGTTTTATACCCAGCACTAGCACTTTGCGAGTCAGTGAAATTAGCAGACATGTCGTGGAACAAAATGCAAAGTGGCACGCCGCCGAAAAATCCACCACTGAAGCGTAAACAAACGGAGAACATGTCCGCAGAAGCTAACGCCGTTAGCGAAGCCATCGAGCTAGCGTTAGCTAAACAACAAGATGGTCTCGAGGCAATTGTAAAGCGGGCAGTACACTGCGCTATGGAAGAGATGAAAAGCTCCGTGGATAAGCTACGTGAAAATATGGAGGCACATACGGAAGCAGTCAAGGGACTTGTTGGTAAAGTTGAACGTGTGCAGGCTGACACCAGAGCCCTGAAACGGGAGGTGACGAACAACAGCTCTGACTTGGAGAAAATGCGCTTTAAAATAGCTGCACTGGAGGATCAAGATCGGAGAAACAACGTGAGGATAACGGGGATTGCGGCCAAGAGAGAAGGAAATGATGCCGTTGCCTTCTTACATGATATGCTGCCAAAGTGGATTCCATCAATTGGCACCTCAAAAATACAGATAGAGCGGGCTCACAGGATTTACAACGCAAAGAACGACGGCCAGACCACAATGATCTTCAAGGTGCTCAGATACCAAGACCGCAATTCCATTTTACAAGGAGCTCGTGAAGCAAGGAAAAAGGCGCCCATCCAAGACGCGGGGAAGACAATACGATTCTACGCGGACTACAGCGCGTTCACCAACGAGCGACGTAAAGCATATGCCGGGGTGATGAAGGAGCTCCACGACAGAGGTATCCCAGGTTTCCTGATCTACCCGGCCACCCTAAGGATGACGTTCAATGGCGAGCAACGCGCATTTTCTTCAGCACAAGAGGCCGAGCAGTTCCTAAGAAAGGAGACGGGCGAGAGGACCGGAGCGACCAGCCGACGCCAGCTGTTTCTTGCCGCGGAGACCACGTCTCAGCACCGGGAGGACGAGGATGATATGGATCAGAATGATGCGTCAGCCCGACGCTGAAAATAAATGTTTTTTCCAACTACTAGAGGCCGAAGTTTTTGGTTTGGTTAGGCTATATAAGGCTGGAGGAATTCACACTAAGGTAATGCTGTGATGACTTTGCTATGTAGAGGAAATAACAATGCCAGAGCGGCTATAAAAAACTGTATTCTACTTGAAAGTTAATGTGAAAACAGGATTCGCACTGTTCGTTTAAAGGGTTGCAATATATGTGTGATGGTTTATAATTTCAGAGTTTACTGGTAACACACACAACCAATGCTATAGGTTTAAGCTATAGGATATTTTCTCTGTTTTCCTAATGGAGGGTAATGTTATGAACCCCCTTTTTCATGTGCATATTTTTGGTTATTTTTCGAGAACCTGACTATGGAAATATTTTATTTTTTGCTATATAAGAGGGATGGGTATGAGCTTAGGAGAACTTGCAGAACTGCGTTATGTGGATGTCATCCGTCGCAGAAACACCGTTCAGAGGGAGGGGAGGCGGCAGGGGAGGGGGGGAGGGACATTATCTCGGTGGTGCCTTTCATGTCAGAGAAATACCTTCTATATTTACATTTAAAGCTATAAGGACTGTGTTTGATAATGGTTAAATTATCAATTTTGAGCTATAATGTAAGGGGCCTAAACGCTAAAGTTAAAAGAACAAAATGCCTAGATTTTCTAGGTCGTAAACAGGTTGATATTGCACTTATTCAAGAAACTCACTTAAGAGCAGAAGATGTTCCCCGCTTCCAGAACAGAAGATACAAGGTGATTGCTTCTGATAGTGGTAGCTCTAACTCTAGGGGGACTATTATTCTAATAAGAAGGAACTTGAACTTTACTGTTGAAAAGATAAGTAAGGGAACATCTGGTCGCATTGCATACTTCTGCACATCCATTTATGGTAAGAAAATAGCATTTGTGTCAATTTATGCACCAGCAATCTTCGATTGCAACTTCTTTCCTGAGTTAACCAAGGAATTGCTATCGCTATCAGAATATGAGTTGATTATAGGTGGGGATATGAATGCAATGTGTGACTTAAACCTAGATAAATCTACTTTGCCAGCCTCTCATGGTCAAAAGTTAGCATCAGTGGCTCTAAACACTATGATTGAAAACCTAAATTTGCTCGACGTGTGGCGGATTCAGAACCCGGCCATTAAGGACTACACATGTTTTTCAGCTTGCCATAAATCCTACTCGAGGATTGATTACCTTCTGGCTTCTCGTAATTTGAGAGAATGCACAGACCCCATCCAAATTTTACCCGCAACTTTGTCCGACCATAATCCATTGATAATGACAGTAGATCTAAGCCATAGGTTTAAGAAGACACCTAGGTGGCGTTTTAATACAACATTGTTGCAAGATCAAGAGTTTAATACACAATTTAGGGGAAAGGCCATAGAATTTATAGAAAATAATAAAAACTCAGTGAAAGATCCCACATTTACATGGATGGCCACTAAAGGATTTATTAGAGATTTTACATCCTCCTATGCATCCCACCTTAAAAAAGAAAGGAATAAAAGGATCTGTGAGCTAGAAGGGAAGTGTCACTCTCTTGAAAAGCAGCTAAAAACCAAATACTCTGAATCAGTAAACAAAGATTTAAATGTAATTAAAGTAGAGCTTAACGACCTGTTGCGGAGGCGGGCGGAGTTCATCATGCATAGAGTCCGACAGAACTATTATTTTAATGGAAGCAAACCTAGTAAACTACTAGCCCTGAAACTAAAACAAAGCGAGTCCCGAGCATCAATAGATACAATTCGTTCACCCACTAAAGGGCTGACATCCAATCCGACAGAAATAAACGCAACATTCCACTCTTTCTATAATGATCTATACAAGTCGTCTCTCAGTTTTGAACCAGAGAAATGTAATAGCTTTTTGAACACTTTAAATTTGCCAACTCTTGAGGAGCACGAAGCAGCAGAGCTGGGCCGTCCTATATCCTTAAAGGAACTAGAGGTGGCATTAAAATTAACTAGGAAAGGGAAATCGCCTGGCCCAGATGGCATTCCACCAGAGTTCATGCTACATTTTTGGGATTTGTTAGGTCCAGTCTTACTAGAATCAATCAAATCTGCTGTGGAAAAGGGCTATTTTCACCCAAACACTAACAATGCTCTGATCTCTCTAATCCCCAAAAAAGGCAAGGACAACACTGATTGTGCCAATTACCGGCCTGTTTCTTTAATTGATTCGGATATGAAGTTATACTCCAAGATGCTAGCATTACGCTTAGAAAAATACATGGGGAAATTAATACACATGGATCAGACTGGCTTCATGAAAGACCGACTTGCCGCGGACAACATCCGTCGACTTATACACATTATCCATGAAACGCAGCAGCTAGATACCCCATGTGCCATACTTTCACTTGATGCCGAAAAGGCTTTTGACAGGCTCGAGTGGCAGTATCTGTGGGCGGTTCTTGAGAGGTTTAAACTGGGGAAAGACTTCATTAATATGATCCGCGTCTTATATACAAACCCCACAGCCATGGTATCTACTAACGGCATTCACTCCTGCCCTTTTCCCATCTCTCGTGGCACCCGCCAGGGATGCGGCCTTTCGCCGAGCCTCTTTATCCTCTCATTAGAACCGTTAGCTCAACACCTTCGACAGAACCAGATCGTAGCCCCTATTAAGATTAAATCCACATCACATACCATTTCGGCCTTTGCTGATGATATACTTATTTACTTAACGGATATTGAAACCTCAATAACATCCCTGCTGTCATTCTTTGAAGAATTTAAAGCCTTGTCTGGATACAAGATCAACTGGACGAAGTCGGCATTGATGTTGTTGAATGAGGCTGCCAAAAATGTGTCAGTATCGCATGATATCCCTATTAAAACAGAGATTACGTATCTAGGTGTCCAGATTAAAACGTCCCTTCATAATATAGTAAAAGCAAACTATGATAAAATCTTCAAAGAAGTACAGCGTGACATAGCTATATGGACAAAACTACCGGCATCTTTGCAGACTAGGATTGCTTCCATTAAAATGAATATATTGCCCCGTCTCAACTTTATGAGCATGATGATCCCACTTCCCCCTCCACAGGGTTATTGGAAAAATGTTGATAAATTATTGCGTTCATATATATGGAATGGTAAACATCCAAAAATTCGATTTTCTACCCTACAACGACCAAAACAGGATGGTGGATTGGCATTACCGAACCTCCTGCTATATCATAACTCTTTTCAACTACGCTCTCTCAGAACATGGTTTGATCGTTCTGCCCCAGTTGCCTGGAAGGCCATTGAAGATGTACTGGTATTCCCATATAAACTTGAAAGTGTATTATTCTCTGGTATTACTGACAATCAATGTATGCTGCGTTTTGGGCCTGTTATTTCAAATACAATCAGAAACTTCAGGTTGGTTGAAAAATGTCTGGGTGGTAATTGGAAATGGCACCAAAGCACCCCCTTGTGGAAGAACAGAAACATTATGTCGGGGGGTAAACCATTTGAGTCGACAGCATGGTCTTCAAGGGGAATAAATAGCCTTGGGGATATTTTCAGCCCAAGAGGACTTATGAGTTTTCAAGAACTATGCTCTCACTTCGATGTGTCAAAGACGGACTTTTTCTTGTATCTTCAATTACGGTCGGCACTACGCGCCTATGGAGTACCATGGAACAACAAACCACAAATACACCCGATTGTGCACTGGGTCACCGCACTTCCCGCCAGAGGACTTGTGTCTACCATATACTCACAGCTGGGAAAGCAAACACAGAAAGAGCTGCCTTTGATCAAGGCCTGGACTAAAGACCTCGCTAGCAGGAATGAAGTCATAAACTGGGAAACTGTGTGGGAGAACATTTTTCAGGCATCCAAGAATCCCAATCATCAGTTGATTCACTTCAAAATGTGTCAGAGAGCCTATCATACACCACTTGTGCGGTTTCATATGAAACAGATAGGTAGCCCAAACTGTGACTTGTGTAACCTCAATGTATCTGGAACTTTTAAACACATGATGTGGGATTGCCCCGAGGTATATGAGTTTTGGAGGAAAGTGGCTTTAACTTTGTCCGATATAATTGGCAAACCTATACCCCTAGAACCAATTACTCTTTTACTCAATGATGACTCACAAATTGAACTGAGTCAGAAACAAAGAAAGCTATGGCTTGCTGGATTAACAGCTGCCAAAAAACTTATAGTGCAGCGCTGGCTACCACCTCACAGACTGTACACCAAGAAATGGCTACAGTATTTCCAAGATGTGGTCATGCTAGAACTGTCCACAGCCCGGGTAAACAAAGCTAAGGCCACTACGTTGGAAATGTGGAAAGAGGCTGCCTCTGTTATAGCAGACCTACTTAAAAAGTAGAAATTACATAATTGTTAACATTTTAGTGTAAGGCTAAACCGAGGTAAAGGGGGGGAGGGGGGATAGGGGCCGCCAGCGGGAGGGGGGAAATGGGGTGGGGGGAGGGAAGAAAAGAGGGTAAAATGTTTATTACAATGTATTGTTTTGTGAATTTGAAATAAAAAACAATTGTTCACAAAAAAAAACAGTGAGAAGGAAAAAACAAACAGATAACTCTTACGTGAAATGATCACGACTGCTCCAACTTTGGCAGAACATTATGTGCTCACGTAGGACTCCAGCACTGATAGCAAGAAGCTGATTGAAAACAGGTTTTGCAGGGCCCCTTTAATCTCTGATACAGTATTAGCGGACTATTGATATTGCTCCTGTTCAAAGAGGATTTCTGACAAAGACAGAAAATACAACCTCAAAACAAACCAATATAGTATGCAGATAGTTATATGGATAAAGGGTAACTATTCAAAGTAGTATGACAACGAGTTGGCATTCCACCAATAAAATTGCAGCAGAAGCAAAGAAATTCTGACTTTTAGCCCACAGTACTGGTCAAACTCCCAAAAAATGCAGGATCCCACATTTTACTGGCAGATTAAGATGTACAAGTGTTTTCCAAGATTTAGAAATAGTCCGCATGACTGTTGAACTGACCTTTTACCCTAAGACTAAGCAGAGTTCCCATTTGGGTAAAAAGTATTTGGCAATCATAAATAGATGCTACAACATTTCCACAGTCTTCACACTAGATTACAAACTCATCACCTAATCTGCAACTACGCCTGGATATTATGGAATAATATTTAGTGTTAACATTTCGGGCTTTGTGAATACTGTCATTACAGGTCCCACCAGCAATAAATGTCACAGTCCACGTTATTCCTAAGTGTTATTTGTCATGCAATGGGGTAATCAGGACATCAGGTTATATCTATATAAGTGTTTCAATCTAACCAGTAACAGTAAACTATGCAGGACAAACCGTTTTTTTTATCACATAATGAGTCTTATGATTAATGAAATATTCTCCTTGTCTGATTTTAGTGATAGAGACAAGGGTTGACAGAACCATTGTCTGCAACTCATTACAACAAGAATTTGTTTTTGTTCAGGGAAGTGTTCCCTGCTGTGGATGCACACTGCTTGAATATAACATCCATGACTGTCCTTGGTGCGGTTTCAGACGTTTAACAGTGCCCTCTACTTTAGCTCCATTACCCAATTTGAAACCAGAGCTATATGTGAGGACTGCTTCTATACTTGACCTACAGTATGCAGTAGTCTTATACCATGAGCATCAGTTGCCACGTCAGGGGCAGATTGTTATACACAACACGCCATCTAGTGCTCTATTTGGGAATCGTAATTTGTTTCATTTAAACCAGACATGCTCAATGTGGCCTCTAGATGGCGATATATTCATTGGTCAATGGCTTGAACAGGGGCTGAACTCATCCAGAATGAGAACATAAAGGCCTTGTGGTAAAGATATTGTTTATATTGCATTGCACTTTGACAGAAAAATAGATTATTTTATTTTATTTTATGTATTTGATGCAGACATGTTACTCAATTTGGCACAGAACAAGGAAGTCCTTGTTGTCAAATTCAAGAGGGAGACGTTTAAATGTGGGATATATTTTCTGTATAAGGACAAACAGCTGTGTCCTCTTCTGTCCCACTACAGTAGTCTGGCGCTCTGCATCGACAAAATGTCCTGGCAGGACTTGAAAGCACTATGCACACACAAGTTGGCCTGCGACAAACACACACACACACACACAAACACACACACACACACACACACACACACACACACACACACACACACACACACACACACACACACACACACACACACACTGTAGCAGTGTAGTTCGAAAGCCCAAAGGAAAACACGTTAAAGGAGGACTCCTAGTGGGCGATATGGTTGTTAATCTGTCCACTGTGGTAGTCTGTCATTACACTCTATTAGACCGTGTTTCCCTTTTACTCTTGATCTCTCTCCCATTCTTTACTCTTTTTCTCCATCTTCCTTATGTCTGTCTCTTGTCTTTCACGGTGTTGCCAATAGTAACATGGCACAGTCTTATAAATAAACATAAAAAGGATTGTCTGTCTGGGTCCAGTATGAACCCAGCTGGGGGTCACTTTTAAGGTGACGGGAGGACATGTCACATCTGTCCCAAGATACTGTAGTACTGTAGAAGAGAGTTCCCATGATTGCAGTTTATTTTTATTTTAACGGATTAGTTCAACACTTTTTCTTTTTAGCTTTTTGCCTCACTCTCGGTTCAGGACAAGGTGACAGAAACCATTTCTCTAACTGTGTGTGCATTTTCGAAGAAGACATGAGCAAAGGTCTCTCATCGTTAGTTAGCTTAGCTGAAATACAGGTAGTCAATAGGAAGTATTAGCCTTCCTCCACCGACAGTCATGAGATAAACTTTAAAACATCACTAGACGGTCCTGTGTCCATGTTGGGATTTGTTTATTGACCTTTTTCATGCACAAACCACTGTGGATTATGCTTGTCGGTTGGTCAACAAAGTAAAACGTCTGTGTTTACGAGTAGATGCATGCACACCACGCGGTTTCCTTTTGGTATGTATTTGATTCTAAAATAACATAACTTGCAACAACAAAAAATACAGAGCTTCAAATATTGTGGCAAATAAACAAGTTTCAACCAGCACACATGACCGTTAATCGACGTTGTAAGTTTATTTTCTGACTGCCGTCAAAGGCAGCCTATTGACTACCAGTATTTTGGATGAGCTAATTAGTGATGAGAGATCTTTGCCCATGTCTCCTTTAAAAATGCACGCACAGTTAAAGGAATGGTTTCTGTCACCTTGTTCTGAACCTGTGAGTGAGCCAATGAGCTAAACATTTAAAAAATGAAACTATACCTTTAAGTAAATGCTAATAAAGCTGAGTGTTATCCTTAGTTTTAGGCTGAATTTAGATGATCTTAAACACCAAATAAGCAGTCCCGCAATCACTCTTTTTTTGTCCTTGATTTTAAGTTTCAGAAAATGTTATGCATGAGGGTTTCCATGACCAAAACAGGAGAGGATAAAAGTGACTTTTCCAGCTGCAAGACATTGCCCAGTGTCTCTGTGGGTTCTCAGTTTGTCTAGGTGTCGGCTTTGGTTTGTTTAAACTAGGTGAACCGCTTTCCAAGACAGACGGGACGTAAGAGGGTCCAGAAGACATAAACAAGGGGAGTGGAATCTGCCGTCTGCGCGGATGGACAACAGCTGCTGAACGGACTGGACTGACAAATACATACTTGAGTACAGTTCCTTGTTAGGAAGCTTTTATTGTGAAATTATTTGGGATTCATACCCAATGTACAATGTAAAATATAATTCCTCTGCAAAATTGTGAACATTTTGTAGTAAACTTACTGCTTTATCAAACAGAGTCTGCATGATAGAACATGCCCAACCATTCTGCTATAATCAGTGTGTTCGCATGTCGCCATAATATGCAGTATAGTGCAGTCATTCTTGAAACCTGACCCAACACTTCACTTCTTCAACGCATTATAACTTGCGGCTGGATGTTGAACAGTAAGTCGTCGTTGCCTCTGCGAATCTCCAGCAGGAGAGGCTGCTCACGCTTCAACACCTCGCGGATGTCTGCGGTGGCGTGGACTGCTTTTCCATTCACTTTCATTATGACGTCACCTTCCAAAAGCCCTCCACTGAAACACAGAGGGAAGAAGCTGTAGCATAATGGTTTGCTATAAAGGGTGACTGAGGTGCAATGGAGCTCCAAGTTGTAATGTAAAAAGTAGATGAAGTAACAAGTCATTTATCATTTCTATAAAATCAACTTTCCCATCTTAAATTAATAAAATACATTAAGGAAGCACTTTATGAGCCCAATGCATTTTTTGTTTTTGAGTCGACTTTGAGGAATGGTGTTCTATTCCCTAGAAAGGTTGTGTGTGTGGTTGTGTGTGTGTGTGTGTGTGTGTGTGTGTGTGTGTGTGTGTGTGTGTGTGTGTGTGTGTGTGTGTCTGCTTGGGTTTTTTGCATGTGTGAACATACTTTTGCGCAGGGGTGTCAGGCAGGACTTGGTGCACCAAAACTCCACTGCTGACATCTGGAAAGTCTGATATATGAAGTCTCAACTCTGCAACCAGACTGAGACACACACGCACACACAAACACACACACACACACACACACACACACACACACACACACAACACTGTCACTGTTATTGCTTCAACATAAACAAATATTAAAATATTCAGGCGGTACAATACAGAGTTACAATGTGTGTGTGTGTGTGTGTGTGTGTGTGTGTGTGTGAGTGTGTGTTGATGTTACAACTCACGGGTCGGTGAGAGTGAGCATCCTGATGCCCAAAAAGCATCTCTTCTCTTCTGAGAGATCTAAAAAAAAAACACAACAGAAGTATAAACTTGAACTCTGAGAAAACATGCCACAGCAAACACACACATACACACGCGCACACACACACACACACACACACACACACACACACACACACACACACACACACACACACACACACACACACACACACACACACACACTCACCGGCATCAGACTGCGGTTCCTCTGTCAGTTTTCTTTGCAACCTTGTCTTTTCTGTCACAACGACACAACAGCTGAGGATAATCTGCTTCATACATATCTACAGGTACTGGGATCTCAAAACAATAAAAACAATTGTATTTGAAATGTATAAGAGCTGTTTAAACCTTGACCCCTGACCTTCGTGTTTGCTCTGGGATTCTGTGAGGAAGCGACTGATTCTGTCGGAGGGTATGGCGAAAGAGATCCCCGCCGTCACCTTCAGAGTGTTGATACCTATCACCTCACCATCCTGGGAGAGAGAAACACACACACACACACACACACACACACACACACACACACACACACACACACACACACACACACACACACACACACACACACATGTACAAACACATGTGAGCAGCACACAGTCCATATTCCTCATGACTGGATGTCAGATGTTTGTCCTAATCTTGTTGCTCATCAATTATTAAAAGCTAAAGCAAATATACGAGTTCCTCCATTCCCTTGTAAATACAATTAAACTATATATGATTTTCCAAAGTCAGAAATCAACAAGACATTTTTCTAATGTGTTGGGTCAAGATAAATCTGAGGCCTATATCTCACAGGACACTTTTCTTTCCGGAAAATTACAAGATTCTGGACCTCCCACTGTCTCATTGACTAGTCATTCACATATAAGTCTTCACACCATAACTCACCAAGTTAATAAGGGGTCCTCCAGAATTTCCATACTTAATGGGAGATATGAGATGGACACAATTACATCAATTAATTTGACAGATAAGAAAACATATACAACAAAAAATGAATGTCAGAAACTCTGTGCATTCATCCTCCTGAACAAAAGGATGTGTGTGTGTGTGTGTGTTTGTGTGAGAGAGAGAGTGTGTGTGCATGTGCGTGTGTGTGTGTGTGTGTGTCTGTGTGTGTGTGTGTGTGTGTGTGTGTGTGTGTGTGTGTGTGTGTGTGCGTGTGTGTGCGTGCGTGTGTGTGTTTGTGCGAGTGTATGTGTGTGCGTAAGTGTCTGAGCCCACATTAATAATAGCATCAGTCTGGACATAGTCCATGTCTGAGTCCTTGATGCCCAGCTCCTTCCCGTCTCTCTGCGCGGTGCTGACGATGCCTGTGGTGACAGTGTTCTGCAGGGCGAAGGGGCTGCCAATAGCAACCACAAACTCCCCTGGCCTCAGATCAGCTGAACGGCCCAGAGGCAGCACAGGCAGCTTCTTCTGCTCCGATGTGGACGCACACATTGCACACAAGACAGACGAATGAGATGGGGACACACGGGGCAAAAGGGAATAAGGGTTTTAGTTTATTTATTGCACATAAGAAAAAATACATAAAAGATCAGCAAAAAATTAAGAAGATATATAGCCTACGGTTTATAGTTATTTGGAAGTAACAAATCCATAATAACTGAAATTTCCAGGAAAAAACAATAAGGGCTTGTAATGGTGGCCCATACAAGACATACAACAAATGCGTGACACGGCTAAATTAAATACATTATTAATCGGGTATTAAAATATGAATTGTGGATAAATTATGAAAAGTAATTTTTATAATGTTGCATTGCTTAACTGAACAAAATATTGATGAAAAACGTGTTTGCTTGTTGAGGTGATTTAGGGTAGTGCTGTTCTAAATATGACTTGGTTGCTCTTACAATTAAAACCTCGGTATGTCATGGGATATTGAAAATACAGTAGATGTCCTGAAGAAAGTAGAATGAAGATTTATTATCTGCTTTTGTTGCAGTGATGGATTTGGGAATTGTACTGAAATACATTTCGTAAACAGACTTTGAGTAAGTTGTGTGAATAGACTGAAAAACAAAAATACAGTCTAGGATACCTATTCGATCTTATAGGTATCCTACCTATTTAGATCGAAAATAGGTAGGATACTCAGTGACTGGAGTAAAGCCGTACAACTGGAAACTCTCCTGGAGAATGTTATCATTTCGATTGAGCGTTTTTTTGCATAGAGAAAATACAGTTGAGGTTGCTTTTAAAAGGTACTAGCCCGAACAATGTTACAATATGAGATATATGGATAGATCATTGTGTAATATAGATTGAGAAGGATTTTCCTTGATAACAGATGTTAAAAGTGTTATATGATTTTCCCAATTGAGATTTCCATCTATGAGAATTCCAAGAGATTTAGCGACTGTAACACTTAATATTATTGGAAATAATGTACGATAGTGACTGTTTAGTTGGCATGTAGGTTTCTAGGCACTGACATCATTTATGAACTTTTCTTTGTACTGAGCGATCATTTGTTTGTCGGTTTAGTTTGGAAGACGGAGAGCCGGAGATGAAGAGCTCGCGCTTACAAAACTGTCAAAGTATTTGAGCTATGGGTGTGAGAATACACACATCAGCGCTGCGCCTCTGAGTCACAGAGCTGCTGTTTAGGAAAGAGTTCCCGCTAGTCGTATGAATGTCTAGCATAAAACTGTCAGGATTTGGCGCATCAGAAACAGGATGTGGGTCCATGTGTAATAGTGCAGAATGTTTTTGGGATGAGAATGCGAGGAGGTTAATAATGACTAGATTACTATACCGTAATTTAAAAAAAGAGAAAAGGGTGAAGAGAGTTATTGTGAGCTTTGACCGGATATAAGGGGCGTGTAACAATACACATATTCGTACCGACACGTCACAATACAGGCACTTTCAGAGGTGAACCGCAATCCGTAATTATGGCGTAAATTGCCTTAGTATGGCGCAAATGTGCAAAAGGTACTTCCACTTTTATTTGAGAAGTATTTTATTTATCGGACAATTTGCAGCAGTATTCTTTTTACATTCTTTAAATATTTTTTATACATTTTATTTGAACGTTTCGTTTAATTTTGAAACACTTGCCGACTCACTGACAGCTAACAAATGTTAAACTGCCACTGTTTAACTTATTCAAACTCATTTCCTTTACAAGCAGCATTTTTCTCCCTTAACTAAGAACCAAACCAAACCGAACTGAACCGTGAGATCAAAACCCGAGATACGTACCCAATCGTGAGTTTATTGCACCGTTACACCCCTACCAGATGTGAGTGAACCAGTGAGTGCAGTAGTGTGGATGCTGCTCTAACCTGAGTGTTGACCTTGATGGTAGCGATGTCAGACTTCTTGTCCACGTCTCGCACCACGGCCTCGTACGAGTCTCCGTCGTGAAGCTCCACGCGCAGCTGGGGCCTCCCCGTCGCCATGACAGCAGCGGTGGTTACCACGTGAGCGTTGGTCACGATCACACCCGAGTGGGTCACTATGAAACCAGAGCCACTGGAGAGACGCACGTGACGCCCTAACAGAGGATGTCTATTTAATAGAGACAGAGAGCGCATGGGGAGATATAGGAAACATTAGAATAAAATAGCCCAAAATGTAACTTAAGGCAGCTCTTAGCAGACTGTGAACCTTCTGGCAGAAAGAGGTTTGAGTTAGAAGACCTTAATAACAAGAGGCTATGTAAGAGAACACCACAGGGAATTCTTAAAGTGGGAGTTTCAGGACATATATGCATGAAGACATAAGTATAATTTCAAACTATCAGTGAATTTACAATTAATCCCTCCTCATCACTCTCTGAACACACAAACACACTCACGCATGAACACTCATGCGTACACGTACACGTACACACACACACACACACACACACACACACACACACACACACACACACACACACACACACACACGCACACACACACACACACACACACACACACACCTTAGGAACAGCTCAATGTGGACAACAGCAGGTGCTATTTTCTCCACCACGTCAGCGATGAAGTTGTATTTGAAGCGAGGGCTGCTGGGTTGGAGCAGGGAACGACCTATACTGACAGGAAGAACACACTGCATTACCATGAATACACACACACACACACACAGCTACACTTCTTTTCAAGTTTTAATTACAATAGTGTGATCTATCTATCTATCTATCTATCTATCTATCTATCTATCTATCTATCTATCTATCTATCTATCTATCTATCTATCTATCTATCTATCTATCTATCTATTTAGCTATTGAATTCAAAGATGGCTGTTTGTTCTCTTAATAAAAAAAGAACAAATCCAGATTCATTTAAATATCCATTGTCAATCATTTAATTTTTTTAATGCTACAATTATTAGGTCAATTGTCCCAAAGTAACAGTAATTTGACTACATATAATAGTGTTAACTTCACCATAATGATAAAACTATAGAGCAGCAGGTCTTGATATTCAATAAGCTGAAATCAGATCATTTGGCAACACTGCTCATAGAAATGACTGAAACAATGAATGACCAAAGCAATAATAATAATAATCATTTATAATTGATGGATGAGTCATTGTTAATCAACATGTTTTATTTATGATTCATAAATCAAAATGTTATTTGTATTTCTGACGACCAATTCACTCATTAATTGACTATTTTTTGCAGCTCTAGGCCAGAATTTTTTTTGAGTGGCCAGCCTGCTGTATCAGGTGGATAATAATAATTAACAAAAAGTATTGTATACAAACATCCCAGCATCTTTGGTCTTTGTTTTGATTTGATGAGATGGTAGAGCAGTGTAAATGACTTAGGTTGTGTTCAGTGCAAGCTGCAGTATACGCAAATAAAACTAGCCTACTTCATCTCTGACACCATATGATAATATATTTAACCCCAAAAGGCTCATTTCCTTGCTCCAACCCCTCCAGAATACTACATCCCTCTGACCCCCCACAGTCATCAGCCCTACCTACCTGCGCCTGAGGGTGCACACGGTCCCTTGTGCGCTTGGCTCACTGCTGGTCTGTCCTTCTGCTCGGCTTTGCGGCTGGCTGCCCGCATCTTACACAAATTACCGTAGGTTTTCCCGTCGCTTCCGCACACTTCATGGTCCGTCTTACAGCGGCAGACCCCCTTGGAGCCCCGGTGCGTCCCCGCAGCGAGCAGCTTGCACTCCAGGCCTTCCCCGCAGGTCAGGTCTTCTGTGCGGCCGCAGGGGTCTCCCTCCCGCGGCGTGCACACCAGGCAGCAGTTACATCTGTCCGGGACGTAGCCGGCGGGACAGCTGGGGCTCGGGCACAAGCTCACCTCGCAGCGGGTGGCGCACTTGTCGTCAGAGCTCACGGCAGCTCCGATGAAGTCGTGCGTAAAGAGGACCGCTGCTGCTGCGAGTAAAAGGAACTGCATTGTGATCAGTTATGACAGCGTCTGGTTGGGTTAAAATGAATTATTGCATAGGCTAGTCATATTAAATGTTCCTCTCCAACAGCCGCGGTGTTACTCTGTGTTCAGATGGTCGGCCTACAATAAAAACAAAGAAGTAGCCTAGCCTATATCCACTCTCCAATGGTTACTTCACTCCACGGATCTATGGTGCAGTTTGGAAATGACCGGGCCTATAAAGCTCGTGCTGCAGCCTAAGCTCTGTGAGGATTGCACTCTGGACATTACCGAGTCACCAGTGTCTGCATATTTGACAGCCTTGTGACTGGACATTACACATCACGTTTTGGGAATCCAAAAGTTTGAGGCGCGCTGGAGCTGCTCATGTTAAATGAAACTGACACATTGCGCCATCTAGTGGAGACAGAAATACACTACAATTCAATTTAAAAGCAGCCCATCAGTAATAAGGACTTTAGGGCCCTTTTCTCCTTAAAGCTCCC
The DNA here is from genome assembly GCF_949987685.1 of Ammodytes marinus. NCBI lineage: Eukaryota > Metazoa > Chordata > Actinopteri > Uranoscopiformes > Ammodytidae > Ammodytes > Ammodytes marinus. Next base: position 24,577,822 of record NC_137235.1, read on the forward strand.
ATATTATACACTTTTCGGTACTATTATACACCATATTATATGGTCTTAGTGGTCCCTAATACGTTTTTCTTTAATTGTTTGCTGAAAAAAAACTTTCAGATAATTTATTGTACTATGCTGATGTTCAGCTAATCTCACAATGGCCTATTTTTTATAAAGAGCTGCAGCTCCCCTCGTAAATATACAATATTTGAGCTGCCCCCGCCCCCTGTCCGGAAGCGAAACCAGATACGCCTCGCCCTCTGTCTGTCAGGGCCGTGGACCAATAAGAAATAGGGGTGTGGGCTGCACAGTGGAAGCTTCTGGCTTCCAGTTTGTGAGGTCAGAAAAGGGGAAAAGTCTGACTGGAGTATATTGGGGGTTTCAGAAAGGGGGAGAGTGAGAAAAGGAGAGATTGTTATTTTTTAAAATATTTTGGCAGTCTCTAGGCACACCTTGGAAACTAAAAATACAGCAAAGGCAACAAAGGAGTGGCTCAAGAAGAAGCACATTAAGGTCATGGAGTGGCCTAGCCAGTCTCCGGACCTTAATCCAATAGATCTGTGGAGGGAACTGAAGCTCAAACTACAGCCTCGAAACCTTAAAGATTAGGAGAGGATCTGCAAAGAGGAGTGGTCCAAATATCCTCCTGAGCTGTGTGCAAACTGCAAACATGGTCATCAACTACAAGACACGTCTGACCTCTGTACTTGCCAACAAGGGTTTCTCCACCAAGTACTAAGCAATGTTTTGATAGGGGATCAAATACTTATTTCCTCAATGAAATGCAAAATAATTGATATATTTTTTTTATGTGATTTTCTGGATGTTCTTTTTGATATTCTGTCTATCACTGTTAAAATAAACCTAGCATTAAAATGATAGACCGTTCATTTCATTGTAAGTGGGAAAACTTACAAAATCAGTGAGGGATCAAATACTTAAATAATATAGGTAAATAATGTACGTCTCAAAATCACCATTTTTCTTAAAAATGCAGGTATAGTGCTGAAACAATTACACAATTCATGAATCGAGAGGCTTTTCTGCTTTGTCTTGGTTTTATATCAGTTATATCTTGAATATTCATGGTTTGTATGATTATTGTCTGAAGACAAGCTAATTGGACTCTGGGGAAATTGTGATGAGCATTTTTCAGTATTTTCTGATATTGTGTCAATTAAATTGTAACTCGAATAATTGAAAATATGACAGACAGATCAGATTAGTCATCTACACTAAGTTATGCATGATATGTTAGCGTGCAACAGCAACACAGATCCCAAAAGCAGTCTTGAAAGACCCATAATGCACTGCAGTATTTGCAGTGTTCTTCAAATACAGTAGAGCTGGCAGGAACACAGCAAGTACTAGTCTCTATGTTAGCTTAGAACATTGTTCGGACGGTGAATTGTTATTTTAACAAAGCGGGTAACTGCCTGCCGGTCTGTGATTAAAAGCTCACTTAAGATTGAACAATTACTGTTGATTACCATCACCGGTTAATCCTTAAGTCTACTGGTTGAATGGCCCTGTCACACGAGTATGGAAACTGTGACACCCAAGTCATCTTAGCCCTATTGGGAACAGCTCTGTCAACATTGTTTAAGGACATTAATTAATGAGGTGACAGGTGAGTAACTGTACACAGCAGTAATACTGTATGTAACATATTGCTATAATTTCATCTTAATTTATGCCATTACTATCACTTTTTTTGTTCAGTGAAACTATCACACAAATCTAATCAAAACAAAGACTCAAATTTCCCAAATTTTATTTTTCTTCTGTTAAATATACAACTTTTCTCATACAATCATTGAGTTGGAATAGAAATTTCAAGATGCATACATATAGGAAAACACAACGGCATCGAGCAAGTGTGAAATATCCTCCTCAGATTTTCTTTCGCCTCTTCAAATAATGAATTGCAAAAGGGAGGTTCCATCCCCCATGCCACAGCAGAAAGCTGCTTGCCAGCAATTAAATACATGTCAACCAACAAATACATTCATTCAATTGTAACGAGAAAATGTCTTTGTTTTTGACGCTAATCACGCGCGTTGAAATGTTTAGGAGTAACAATCTGTGTAGAAAACCGTAAACAGATTACATTCAAGCAATGTGTGTATAACTAGTCCTCCCTCCTCCAAATGTCATATTCAAGTTTCAACAATATCCTTCCCTTGAGGCCTTTAAATATACTTCCCCCTCCCCCCCAAACAGATTTTGGCAGTAGTGAGAGTTGAAGACACTGGGTTGCTGTTTGTCCAACAGATGAGGTTAAAGTTAAGAACTAACACTGGGTAAAGAGTGGTGTGACCCAGTTGTGTAGCACTAGTCAAACACTTCCAGCAGTGTGAGTGAAGTGCACATCTATATTTTAATAAGTAACCCTGCAAGGCAAAGCGCATATTGTATCCCAGACCGGGAAAAAGCGATGTCCCACATTTTGAAAAAAAAAAAAAAAAAATCCCTTTCTGGAGAGTTCTGTGAAAGCAGTCCTTTAAGATCCCCAAACACTACAGACCACAGATCTGTTAGCTTGTGGTTTGTAAGTGCTTGTTCTTTGGCCATTCGCCCCACTAAGAAAACTTGCAAGAGACTTCAGTAGGTACTTAAGGTGGGTAAAAAAAAATCTAAATAAAAAAGTTTCTGCTTCCTTACAATAGACAACCTCTATGGAAAGGCCCATTATCCAATCAATTCACCATGGTAACCACCAACAGCCCCCAAGGTCTCTAAGAGACACTGGTATCTATCCCGCTTGCTTGCTTCTCTACACAAAGTAATGACTGGCCCTAAAGCCCCATATTTCTTCTTTCTTAACTTCACTACCATTTATTTTCTTGCCTTGGAAATACGAGCAGCAGTCTTCGGTGAAATACTCCTCAGGAAAAAAACAAAAATAGATGTTTCAGAAGTGTCTCCATCGTGAGCTCTCTCCCTCCTCACCCATCTGACTACCAGGAGGAGAAGAAGGGCCGCTTGCAGTGGAAGGTCTGTGTGAAGGCGTTGCCCAGGGTGACCACGCGGCCATGTCCACCTGATCGGCTGCGCTCCACTATGACCCGGGGCATCTGCACCAGCTGGATGGGGCTCTTCCCGTCCTTCAGGGCCTGGGTCAGGTTCAACACCTGGGGGACGGCCATTTTTAAAAAGAGATGTGAGAAACCCTGCGTTCCAAATCTCATACTATTTATTTTTTTCTATTCTACATACTACATCTGACCATAAAAAGAATATAGTTAAGATGCAGTAGACATCCGGGTATTTCTAGCCATACTAAATATGGCCACAAGAATCCGGACATCCTAAATCTTTTTTTTCTACCATACTAAATAGTAGATAGTATCAAATATCCCATGAATTTTAAATCTCAGAACTATAAATATGGTTTAAATGCAGAAAAAAGGTCCAATGTTAAATGTGAAATATCTGGGTATCTGTCTGGACGAAAAACTAACTTTAAAAACCTCACATCTCTGAATTATCTGCAACACTGAAAGGGTAAAAAAAATAAAAATCTATAGAAACAGGACGTTTTTTATTTTTAATAATAGATTGTATAACATTTATTTTTTATCAGTATTGGACTATGCAGATGTGATGTACAGTACATGCATGTTGCTGCACAACCCCTCGAGCCCCTGGAGGCTTTGTACCACAGTTCTCTCAGGTTTATTACATGCGATAGTTACAAGACCCATCATTGTTCCTTGTATGAGAAGGTAGACGTAGGGAACAACACAGTCTTGTTTTTATTTACAAGCCTCCATTTTACTTATCATCCCTTTAAAAAGTTAGAATAGTGGGACACCACACTTGTGCTGACTGATTTGGGTAAAACTGTATTCAGATCTTTTTTAAGACATTTTACTGCATTGCAAAAATGTACTTATGTATAAACAGGGTACCATTGTAAATGAGAGCCTCACTCACAATAGTTTTTTCCCCCCGCCTCAATGAAGGTTATCTATCCATCCATCTATCTATTGGTTGCATTTGAGTGTGTCTGGGAGGTTGAGCACCTTGCAGCATGGATTATAAAAGTATAATCTAATCTGTTAAAAAGGGAATTCAATTAAACAATCAATAATTTTTTGTATGTATGTAATGTAAAACACTGGGCTGGGCACAGTATATTATGATTACAACAGGAGAAAAACTTCTTATGTGAAAGTTATGCAACTGTCTGCTGTCGTCCACTTTTATCATTATGCCATCAATACAGTCAGAAAGAGGCAAGAGAACAGCAGGGGTAGAGGTGAGGAGCGAACAGAAAGACAGGAAATGTGAGACAGGGAAGTAAACAGGGGTGGAGGGAGATAATCAGGTAAAGAAGGGTGGTGACGAGTGTACAGAGCAAACAATGAAAGTGACTGAAAGTAGGGCACGGAAAAGAGAAAAGAGAGAGGTGGTGGTGTATAAAAGGAAAGAACCGGAAATACCAAAATAGAGGACACAATGGAGAAAGAGAAAGGGCAGAGAGAGAAAGGAAATATATAGAAAAACTCACCTGTCCTCTCATAACAGACATCTGTCTCTCAAATATGGTTTGGTCAAAGCCTTTGTCCGTCTGATGAGAGAGAAAAACCCAGAGCTCTTGTTAGCAGGCGTCATTATGTGTCATTATCATTACATTCAAAAGTTCCCATGACTGCATCTATTTGAATCTGTATAGTAAAAGATGTGACGTTAAGCGTCGACTGCTTGTACCTTGAACATCTCATAGAGGTCCTCACAGAGGTCCTGGATGAAGTTCATGTCGGAGATGCGGGACAGCACCAGCTCTCTGGTCTCCTGGGAGAAGGGCACCTTGGACTGGGGCAGCCACGCCCAGTGGAACGGGTCTGATGGAAAGGACACCTCCACATGAGCTCTCACAACAACTACCTGCCACCACAGTCACAGCTGTGCTCTTTCACAGTCATCTCTCAATGGTACTACTTTATTTTCCTCCACACTTTATAGCTTCATGATGGGTGTGTTTACTGGTTGTAACTGGATTTTTACTGTTCTTATTCATTTGAACTTAAAAAGAAATACCTTGTTCAATTTGCCGTTTCTTCCTCTTTCTAGTCTTACTGCTAATCTAATCTAAGCTAATGTACAGGCATGAGAGTGGTATCGATCTCCTTGTCTTGTTTCAGCAAAACAGCAAATAAATACATTACGAAGTACACACATTGTCAAACTATTCCTTTACTGAGAATCATTTTTGCAGGCCTGATTAAGAACAGACATCGACTCAAAGAACAGAAAGAAACTGTTTAGTAACTAGGTGTTGACTGAGACAGCAAGTACTGTAGCAAAGACAGAACATGACAGATAAGAGGTGAAAGAGACCAACATACAGGCTCTCCATTCGTCTGGGTGTTTAAAGGGGAAGGCCAGGCCGTTGTCGATGGCCGCTATCTTGCTGCAGGAGTCTGAAGTACTCTCTGGCCATTCTGAATCCTACAGTGAAACAGGAGAAAATGATGAGAGAAGTCACCACCACTGAGTGATGAATGAGCACACACGCTAGTTATTGATCCCTGTCCAAAAGGCCCTGATTAATTGGACAGAGAGATGACAAGCTTTGCTCATTTATCAATACATAGCAAACAATGATTGATGATTCTCAGTCAGGGTCAGATAGTGCTCCTGTTGCTTTAACCAGCAAAGTACTGGGACTCTGGTTTGTTCTAGACCTGTAGTATCCGAGCTTTTGTCCGTCTATGTGGGCCTCTGTGTGTGAATGACTGACAGAGCATGGGTGTGTGTGTGTTCTTGTAGAGGCCTCCTTGTTAGGGCTAGTTTTAGCTTTCAACAATTTTTTAGTGAGTTAGTGAGCGAGTGAGTGAGTGAGTGAGTGAGTGAGTGAGTGAGTGAGTGAGTGAGTGAGTGAGTGAGTGAGTGAGTGAGTGAGTGAGTGAGTGAGTGAGTGAGTGAGTGAGTGAGTGAGTGAGTGAGTGAGTGAGTGCTCATACAGGCATCCTTGTCAGGACCAGTGTTAGCTTTTAACCTTTTGTGTGTGCGTGTTTTAACATGAGAAGTCCCCTACTTTGAAATTGTATCAACATTCCGGCAGTTTAATAAGGGTGACAATTTGCTCTTTGATCCATCTGAACACACCTTAAGTATTTCTTGGTCCGACCTCCCCTTTTGGCCCTCTCCTCCTCCTGGCTTCTCATACTTGATCAACCAGTTGTCGTTGCCTCGGTCTGCGGAGGGAGGCAAAATGAAAATAAAGGAGTGTAGTGTGAGAAGAAGACATTTTAACACGTATGTTGTTTAGTCGGGACAAAGGGCCGTGGCTGTTATGATGAGGGAAAAGTCAATGCGACGCGCTAATGAACTTGTAAACATGCAGACAAGCAACTAGGATGTGCAAGACAACACTGGTGACGATGGCCGTCAATGACTCATGTTTTAAAGTAATCTCTCTTAAGTCATTTGATGAATAGCATTTTTACCATTATCATTATACAGTAGTACATGTAGGAAAATGGATTTAAATTAGGCCTGTCAAAATTAACGCGTTAATGATTAATTTCTGGAATTATCGGCATACATTTTTTTAACGCATGCGCAGAATGATCCGCCCCCTGCATCCCACCGGCTCTGTACTACAATCACGCTAAGTTGTGGCTGACCCAGGTTCAGTAGCTGCGCTCAGCCAAACATAGCAGCACGTTAGCCCATGCCGTGTTTTAAACTGCTAACGGTCACGTCTGTGTCGGGGGCATATATAGTATAAAAACAACTGCCACGGGTGACAGTTGATGTCGAAGCAACAGGAGGAGAAACATTGTCCGCTCTGTTCAGAGCCCGCGAGGACACAAACGTCTGCAGTTTTCAGAGGTGTGTGTGAGTAGACAACATAACGTCGGCTTCCTGGCACACATGAACAGTCCCCTAGAACGTGGTCGTGGGTACACACACACACACACACACACACACACACACACACACACACACACACACACACACACACACACACACACACACACACACACACACACACACACACACACTAATCAAGTTGTATTTAAGAATGCACAACCTAAAGAAGCCTATCCTATATTTGCCCAAAGACATAATAAAGAGACGGACCAATTGAATTATGGTTTGGTAGGTAGGCCTATATATTTTAGTTTGATTTAAATTTATTTTCAGTATTAAAACCATTTGGATTTTCAATTAATAAACATAGTAATTTTAAATGTACATATCCACCTTCTGTCCTTTATCTTTCCGTTCATCCAACAATATACAGAGAAAATTCGAATTTTTCGGGCGTATTTCGAATGGTAAAATTAATCGTGATTAATCCACAGAATCCTGTGATTAATCTGATTAAAAATGTTAATCGTTTGACAGCCCTAATTTAAATATGTTGGTCGATGGACTGTTTTGCAATGCTGCCTTTAAGGCGAGACACTTCAGGGGAATATGGTAGCATTTGTAATCATGAAACTCTGCCATATGATTCCTTACATTAAAAAAAATATTTTTGATTAACAATTTTCATGAATGTTTGAATAAAATATTATGTACAAATGTAAAAACGCATTTTTGAAATGCTTAAAGATAAAGATCATTAATCACAAATTTTACAACTTATGAACAAATCCTTCTGTAATACTTTCCAGAATAGTGCTAAGAAATATTATGGACGGTTTAATTGATGTAAGTGCTGTAGAAGTTGAGCTTTTTGGTTCTGAGTATTAAAACAAAACTTATTTTGAAATATGCAAAAATATTTTTGCCTGCCATGTCTCCAATAAACAGTTAAAATGTCAACACAGAGGCAGCCGCACCTGTGTTCCTGATAACGTAGTCCAACACTACCAGCCGCTCAAACTGGGTCTGCAGCTGCTTCCTGATGTTCTCCGGCAGAGGCTCTGCCTCAAAGCGCCGCAGCCAGTAGTCTGCTTCACGGTAACCCTCCACAAACAGCTGAAATGAGCCCACCTGGAAACACACACACACAACAAGAAACACATCACATAACATAACAGTTTGTTCATATGGTAATGATGTGGTGTGGTGCCATGATGCAACAGGTCTAAATGTCAGCAGAGCGTTAACAGTTGAAATCTGAGGCAAACTTCCTCATACTGCTTCCTCAACACGTCATTTTTAGCCGTCTTTTCACAACAGCTGTACAACTAGAAATCATCAATGGGTCAACAACAGGGAGCAGCACAATACATTGTCATAGGTGTTTTTATGTAAATGGTCAAATTGGGACCGTGTGTGAATTGATTACACTATGAGAACGATATGGATTCCCAATCACTGTTTGATAGACCCATAGAAATGATAGAGGCAGAAATGAGGGCACTCAAGGTGTAGTGAGCGCCCGCCCATAGAGGCTCAGTCCTCAGAAGTAGAAGATCACAGGTTTAAATCCGGCCTGTGGTCTTTATTTGCATGTCATTTCTCTCTCTCTCTCCAAAACTATCCAATAAAAGCATGAAATACCAAGAAATAAACTTAACAAAAAGAAAAAAGCAGAGATGACGTTTATGCTTCCTCTGACCCGTTTAATTGAATAAACACTCTGATAACACAGAATAAAATGTAAAGTTAAGCTGAAGGGGTGTACCACACAGGAATGAACACGAGAAGAGTTTCCAGCCCAAGTGATTTCTCATACATGACAGCTAGGAGTTGTTCTCTGTACCTTTGGTGGCAGGCCCACTCTGTGGAAGCGTCGTCCCACCTTGGGAACTTTCTCTAAGGCGTATTTCTTCCCTCTGGATTTGGCTCTGTCGATGGCGTTGTAGTGGAAGGTTTCACTAGCCAGAAACACCACCTGATAGAAAGGAAGCAGCTCATTTAACACTGCTTTAGTTTTACCTTGTGAATACTGCTGCATAGTTTATCCTACTGCTATACAGCGATAACAATCACATCTACTTCTATATCTTGATGAAAGCCTTTCCTGGTTTCAAGTTATAAGTAGTATAGTTATATAAGTGTTGTGTATTCACTTAGGATTTTCTTTGTGAATGCCATAACAACTAAAACTCCTTTCACTTTCTTTAGTTCAGATACACACCCTTATCCAACGAGGCATGCAGCCGCTCGAGGTTGTTTTATTTCCCCTTACGCAAACAATCAAATCAGCTCAAAATTCAGTAACATACAGAGCAATGCTTGAATGGAACGTACTCCCAAATAATATTTATATAATATATTGAAAAATATTCCCTTCATAGAAACGTAAGTAGCCAATATTAATTATTTGTATTGTGCCGGTTATATGGGCTATTTTGTTTTCACTTATCCTTTAGATATAGATTCATTTAAGAGTTTTGTAATGTCTGTTTTTTATTTATGTTTGAGTCAAACATATTTTTGTTACTGTAAATGTGATGTATTGCGTGTAATGTCTAATGTTTGTGTATTTTGATTAATGTAATTATGTTAATTGTATTGTCACAAAGAAAACTGAAGGAACCCAGGACAAATAGCTTCTAGCTTATGCTCAAGCTAATTTGGATGCAACCAAACAAACAACCAACATACTTCCAGGTTTGTTCAGGTGTTGACTGAATATTCTATTTGAATATTGAATTTAGTGGAGTTCATTATTTAGTCTGATTTCAGGTGAACTGTGATGGCCTGTGGCAGATTCTAAATCTTTCACTTGTAATATAATCACACATGCACTCAGAGACCCTCCCTACCTTTGTTTTGGGCACCACTCCCAGGCCTAGCTTGGTATCGACCAGTGACGCTGCAGCCTCTGAGAGGTAACCCTGGTTAGGCACCAAGCAGCCTCGGCCAAAACAACACGGACAGCACAGCTAATGAGAGGGAACCAGAGGGAAAACGTGAGAAGGCATTTTTCTTTTTTAAATGTTAACCTGTTGTGACATGTTGTTCTGCTACACCAGCTGGTCTACACACAGACATTCATTGGACACGTTTACCTTGTGAAAATATTTGGTCCATTTGGGGTTCAGGTGACCGTAGGGCTCTTCTGACTTTGGTTTGAAAACACCAATGATTTTCTGTAGAAGGAAAAGAGAATGATAAACAAACAGTGTTACATCACAGACCATGGGGAAAATACAGCACACGCATGACAGAACTAACCCTTTTTGAATGTCATGGGACCTTTAAAGAACAAGACTAAAGAGCCCCGGCCAAGACACAAGCGATAAATGTTAAGTGACAGATATGCTGCTAACAAGTCACACATCAATATCCTTTGGCTCTGCGTTAAACGTGTTAATGTGATCCTAATCATGCACGCTGGCCATTTGTTATCGATGGGAGCATCGCTGGCTGCATTATTCAGCAAGTATCTTCTGGACAGTCTTCCTCCGGTTCAGTTATGTGACTTTGCTCAAGTGCAAAGAACCACCTTATTAGGGAGCTAAAGCTAAATGTCACAAACCTAGCAAGTTCAAGGTCTAAACTAGCTGGATCAATCTAAATGGGGTAGGTGAATATAATGCGGGTTTTAAACTTCAGTTAAGTTTGCAACTTCGCACTATGGCGCCTCCTCATATATCAGTGCCGTGGCTTTATTCCTCTCTTACCCCTTTTGGGTCTTTGACAAAGTAGCTCCCACTGGAACCCTGGGAAATCCTCTCTGGACAGACGCCATTCTCAATAGCTTGTTCCGCCCTTTGGATGATTTCGGCAAACACGGGATCCTCAGGGAAATGGTTGAAGTCTCCACTGTTACCTGGAGTAGGAAGGCGTTCGGGTTAATATTTAAATTCATTTTATGTGCACTCGGAATGTGCTACAGTAAATAGCATTGGCATTTCTTAAATAAATGGAACAATGATGTTGCATAATTTATGCCACTTCAAAAGGATAGCTTTACATGAATGCCCTGTGATTAACATACATAAAGTTGTGTATACTTCAGAACAAATCCTTATATATATCCATATTTCAAAATCCTCAGCATCACTGCAACACAGTTGTGGCTGACACACATTGATAACATTCCTAGTACCTAACCAACATATGATATTGGATGCTCAAACAAACAGTAAATACATTATGAATGGTTAAACTAAGCCACTTACAGTGGAGGAAATAAGTATTTGATCCCTCACCGATTTTGTAAGTTTGCCCACTTACAAAGAAAGGAGCAGTCTATCATTTTCAAGCTAGGTTTATTTTAACAGTGATAGACAGAATATCAAAAAGAATATCCAGGAAATCACATTAAAAAAATATATATATTATTTTGCATTTCATTGAGTGAAATAAGTATTTGATCCCCTACCAACCATAAAGAATTCTGGCTCCCACAGATTAGTCCTTGGGCTTTAACAAAGTATTCCTAATCTCAAGTAGTTTCCTGTATAAAACATACCAGTCTGAACTTGTTACCTGTATAAAATACACCTGTCCACAGAGTCAATAAATCAAACTCCAACCTCTCCATCATGGGCAAGACCAAAGAGCTGTCTAAGGACATCAGGGACAAGATTGTAGACCTGGGGCCTATCCGAATAGTCCAATCTCCTAACCTATAAGCCTCCTTTCCTATACCTTAACCCCTAAACGTCATCGGGGTTAAGGAGAGATGAAAGGTGCTTCCTATCGAACATAGGAAAAGACAGCACTGTTTCAAAAGAATTCGACTCCACTTTTCCTGACCGACGTCATTGCGCGACGGCGAGTATTGCTGACGTGAGTCACTAGCGTGAAACTACACTATTCTCCGAAAATGGACAACAACAAGCGCTCGTTTGATCCATGCGTTCTTTTCATATTGATTTTAATCAGGTTGTCGCCAACCGAGAGAATCACTTAGATCGGACTTGGCCAAGGGGAATATTTAAGGCCACTTGAATCCCAATTCACATGTGGAATAAAAAGAGGCTACACTTATGTTGAAATGAACTGCCCCCAGTAACTTCATTAAATGTGAAGTTGGTAATTTATTTTCTTATGGTGTAAATTATGAGCTATGAAAATAGCTATTATGATGTTGGTCTTTTATGAGTTCTTAATTATCTTTAGGGGGGAGGGAGGGTATTTTGTTTTAGCCGAGTTAAATCTTCCTCTCTTCTCCTCTCCTCTCTTCTGTTTTACCTCTCGTTCGTATTCGTGTAGAGTCGGTAAACTCCGTCGGTGGCCTGTTGCTTTAAATCTTGCCGCCGTAAAGGATTATGGGATACCACTATCTCCTTTCCTTTAGCATAGGTTGGTCCGGAGTAACCTATGCTAAAGGAGGGTTAAAGGATGAATCGAGGCTCCTTTCCTATGCCTTTCCTAAGCATTTTGAGAATTCGGATCACCTATCTGCCGAGAAAATGAAAGAAACAAAATGACCATCAATCTCCCTTGGTCTGGGGCTCCATGCAAGATCTCACCTTGTGCGGTATCAATGATCATGAGAAAGGTGATGGATCAGCCCAGATCTACACGGGAGGAGCCTGTTTATGATCCCAAAGCAGCTGGGACCACAGTCACCAAGAAAAACAATGGTAACACACTATGCCGTAATGGATTGAAATCCTGTAGTGCCCGTAGGGTCCCCCTGCTCAAGAAGGGACATGTACAAAACCGTCTGAAGTTTGCCAATGAACACCTGAACGACTCAGAGAATGCTTGGGAGAAGGTGATGTGGTCCTCCAGCACGCCAATGACCCTAAAAATACAGCAAAGGCAACAAAGGAGTGGCTCAAGAAGAAGCACATTAGGGTCATGGAGTGGCCTAGCCAGTCTCCGGACCTTAATCCAATAGATCTGTGGAGGGAACTGAAGCTCAAGCTACAGCCTCAAAACCTTAAAGATTAGGAGAGGATCTGCAAAGAGGAGTGGTCCAAATATCCTCCTGAGCTGTGTGCAAACCTGGTCATCAACTACAAGACACGTCTGACCTCTGTACTCTCCAACAAGGGTTTCTCCACCAAGTACTAAGCAATGTTTTGATAGGGGATCAAATACTTAATTCACTCAATGAAATGCAAAATAATTTATATATTTTTTTTATGTGATCTTCTGGATGTTCTTTTTGATATTCTGTCTATCACTGTTAAAATAAACCTTGCATTAAAATGATAGACCGTTCATTTCATTGCAAGTGGGCAAACTTACAAAATCAGTGAGACGAGCTAATTAAAAAGAGGACGACGCGGGCCTCCACGTACAGTCCATTCACATCCAGCTGAAAAACACCAACCTCAATAGCGCCACTATGTTTTTAAAAGGTCTGCTGGGCATGAGGTGCAACTTAAAGTAGCAAAAAGAAAAAGATTACCCAACACGTATATCTTGATTAGGAGGAATATACATGGTAAGAAGGAATCACATGGCAACAAGCATGAACAGTTCACACTATTTTGTACGTTCAAGTAATTATTGTGCATTGAACTGCAATTGGAGCAAAGATAGACATCGATAACTTGGAGATGAATGCCTCTCGTAACAACACAATGTCTCTGTGTACTGTACAACAGATTTGGCACAATATTTGATCTTCATCACTTAATTTCTAACAATAGATTCAGTGGGTTTATTCATCTGTTTTGCTTGAAGAAAGGTGTACAATAGCACTGGATTTAAGTGTTGGTAAAGTCTATGGTGAATGTCACTGTGTAGTGTGACTGCAGGAAGGAATGTCTCTGTCTCTCTCTTCCACTCTGCCCAAATCTGGAGTGAAAGTAAAATACACATACAGACCTCCTCTCTCCCAAATGTATTTCTTCTTTACCACCAACATCATAATCATCGTCCTCATGCACTGTACTGGACTACAGAGTGCTTGGCATGTCTTTCTGTGTGTGACGTGCATATGCATATTTGATGTGGGCCTCTCAGAGCCTTGGTCAGTTAATGCACCCACCAGAGCTGGCTCTCAGCTCCAGAGACCAGCTGACCTGCAGTGCACAGTGTGTGAGGTGTTGCAACACTGCACTCTAAAAAGGGTTACTGGTAGTGCGCCGTTTGGCCACACCGAAATATCTACTTTATATATTTCAGTCATTAAATAAGCTCATACACACTCAATCCATTAGTGCTTTTACATAATTCAAATGTTGTTGTGCTATGCTGTTAAGACTGTCAGTCAAGAAAGATTAAAATCATCCTAAATCATTATAATGTGAAACACTTTGTCAAATTCAGCAAATATCTTTTGGTGTCTTGTATTTCAATGGTATTCTAATGTTTTAAATGTGTCTTTAACTCCTCCCGGGAGAGGGGGTTGGGTGTTGTGTATGTATTGTATGTGTTTACTTATTCTGTTTGTCCATATGTAAAAAAAAAAAACATAAAACCACTCAAATAAAAGTAAAAAAAAATTAAATAAAAAAAAAAATAAAAAAATCAGCAAATATCTAGGCTACTCAAAAAAGTCAGGGATTTATACACAGCAGAGGCCCTGAAAATTGGCTGTGTAAACAGTCGGTATAGAGCCACACACTCATATTGTAGGGTCGTGTTCGGTGAGATATGTGTGTGGTAAAGCTTAACTGACAGAATTTGCAATGGAGATTGCCATGGCATTTTGATATCACACATGCAGCGACAGAGAGTAAAGACAGAAGCTCTTGGGAATATGTGTGACTTGTCATATTTCAATTCACTGAATAAAAACCATGTTGTAATTCTACACCTGAACACAGTTTTCCTAAGAGGAGGCCAGGAAAAGGAGGCCAGGAAATGGGACACACAGTGAACACCTGCAATTTCAGCCTGTGGCCTAGATTTCTGACCCTGATAAAACACGTCCAATAGATCCCCACAGAGAGAGAGACACCGGCAGATGAAGTGAATGTAGCAGTTAAAACAAATACTTAAAACTGACATTTCAAAGGAATAAAACGTGGGCGGTGTGAGGGGGAGTACTGTGTCAAATCCAATTAGCAGTAAAGTCAGATTATGTGCTGCTTCCATGGTAACTAGATCACCATCTAGTTATCTATCTATCTATCTATCTAAACAAAACAATACAGGGACAATACATAGATTCTCCCATTTGAGTCTCTATAGGCCTACACTATCAAGTCTCATACTAAAGGACACCTAAAAACCTGAACACGTGTATAATCTGAAAAATAAAAACACAGATGTCAATAACATGATGCAAGTGTAAGGTTGTTTACAGTGACGACATTGTACAAAGATTATTATTAACTGTACTTGTGGATGGACTTTCACATACTGTTCAGGTCACTAGGTGAAAGTGCCAGCATATCTCATCCAAACAGATGATAACATGCACCTAGGCTATTACATGATCAGCTGATTGTTAATAACACACCAACTCACGAACAGGCTATGACTGGACATGGTACACACACACACTCAAACTATGCAAACACAAGCCAGTGATAGTTTGCATAACATTCACACACAGTGGTCGGTTTTGTTATCGCCCTGGCACTTTTCCACTGTGTAGAGGTAACAACTTATTGTTATGCCATCAGTAGCCCATGTTTTAGTTCCCCAAATTAGACCGAAGGCCTTCCAGGGGCACTTGATAGGCCGCCAGGTGCGAGTACAATGGTTGAAATAAATAACCACGTTGCATACACAGTGGACTATTATCAGCCTGTGTAACATGTGTTACCTAGGACATAATGCTACCCTCATGGAACATGGGTTCCCTGCCATGCCTTTCCAGTTATCCGTCTGTACTCATTAGATCTCAAACGCATCGTTCAACACTAGCCATTACCTGGGGAGGCCAAGGCGTCCTTATCGGACGAAGAGCTGTGTCTGCTCCGCCTGCTTCGCTTCTCTCGTGAGCCCCGCGGTGACGACGAGCTTCCTGATAGGCACGGTAACAACAGCGTCTCTTCCCCGGAGCCGTCCGTCTCCAGCTCGGTCAGGACGCTTTCACAAGAGCCAGAAATACGAACGGCCGCCCCGGGGTTCGCCGAGAGCCCCAAACCTATCCCATTCCTGTCGAATAACACAGCCGGAGGGTCCAAGGCGAGAAAGTTACATTGTGAAGCTGACACCTCTGTTGCTCCTACAGCGTCCTGTATGGGCTCGCCGGTCTCTGTCGGGTCGCATTCTGACATCATTGTCGCTCAGTTTTTCTAATACAAACAATTACATGTAGCCTAACTTAAATTACATTGAATTCCCTTGAAGCGGTCAGTCTTCCATTTTAATGATCCATTCTTTCCACGAGTACGTGAACCCCCAAATTAATTGAGGGAAAGCAGCTGCTTTCGCTCACCGATACGTCCACACAATCCGTCGAGCTCGCCTGCGCCGCTTCCTTGTTGGTATATTGCGCATGCGCGCTATAAAAGACCGTCGTTGGCTGAAGTTGCCTTCAGGTGCTCGGTGTAAAGTCCGAAGCCCGGGAATGTGAAGACGTCAGCTATTCCTTTAATAAAGGCTAATATTAATAAACTGTTCTCTGACTGTTTTATTGTGCTCATACATATGCTCAATGAATGGAATAAATCTAATATCAACCTATGCTATGGCCTTTGAGTCAGTCAGTTAAGTTGAATTAGGATCACCTGTTGCTGTTTTGAAACTCTGTTTTGTGCTACAGACCTACAGACACTTTTCTGCTCCCTTTTCCTCCCTGCCCATGTTGCCTCTAGGCCTCTAGACTAGGGATACTTGCACTATGTAGGCCTACCCGTTGGACAATAAGACCATTGATTATTGTGGGCATGAACTTTTATCTTTTTTCAATCTTTTTTTTTATATAATTGAGGGTTCCATAACTCACAGACTGTTTCCCTAAATATTGACACAAATTAAAATTAGCAGCGAGGAGGTTTAGACTATTAAGGCAATTAAAATGTATTAATGAATATAAATTTACTCCGATTTTGACATTAAAAAGGCCTACATCTTAACACTACAAACTATTATAAACGTTCAAACACGTATAGTGATGCATTCACTGTCCACTGTTCATACATTTCACACATAGATAGTATATAGGCCTAAAGGGCCGGTTTCACAGACAGTGCCTAGATTAAGCCAGGAGTAGGCATGTGGACTAGTTAAACTGGGACATTTAAGTCACTTTCATGGATATGGCTTAAGTTTGGCTTAGTTAGTCTGAGACTATGAAGTCCAGTAAGGTAAGTAAGCCTGATTGTGAACACCTGCCTATGAGCACATGCTGCTGGTCCAACGGTGATCATAAAAACCCGGAGTGGAGCAGAAACACCATTGCTTGTGAGAAAAAAACAATGGCAGAGGCTAAAAAAATCCTGTCAATAAACTTTAATGAATTTGAATAATCTCTTAAAAAAATAGTTTGAAACCATCCGGTTATTGAATCTAAAAGCCATACTGCTGGGACTGAGCAAATAAATAGTTGGGCAGTAATTTGCAACAAATTCAATACTAATGAAAATGTTACTAAAAGAACAATACACCAACTTCAGGTCATCTTCATTATTATCGGTATTTCACATCTTTCTCATTTATAATTTTGACATTATATTTAATGATATCTGCACTGATAAACTCTGTAGAAAAACCCGAATCTCGCTTTCAAGAAGAGCTTGCCACAACCTTTCAACAAAGGACAAAAAAGATGACTAGCATGAAAGTTAGCCCGAGAATTCCATGAACAGAAAATGCATTATCTGAAGGAAGTATGACATGAAAATAAAAATTCTACAGGTGGAATTGGACATGAAGTTGGAAGAGAGAGCTATGATTCAAACAAGATACAGTAGTGAGACAATTGTGATTACTAATCACAGTCAAGATATAAGTATAAAATAAGAAGGTGTTCATGTTCTGTTTTGTCATTTTGTTATTCATGTGTGTCAGTATTTTAAATCACAACAACCACATTTGAAAACAGAATTGTTTTAGACACTCATTTTATTATGCTGAATACATCTTCAATTTAAATGCATCCATCCAATAAACTCAAGCAAAGTTGTTATTTTCAGTGCATTTTCCATAATTGAAAGTGGTCTCGAAATGTAAGTTCATCAAATACATGTTTTGGATAAGACCTATCCACAAGTAGCCTACAACTAGTACTACTTCTGGCTGGCCTCTGCAGTGGGAGTTGGTCTTCATTTAGATATTCCAAATGGTCCATGCTCTCTCACAAACACCACTAAACTGAAGTTAAACCTGCCTCTTTGGAGGATTAATTTAAGATCAAATTTAGAGTAGCTCTAGTCGTCCTTCTTGCAATTGGCTTTGTTTAATCCAGAATATCTTTAGTCTAGGACTATCTAAAACTGAGTCTGTGCAAGTAGCTTTGAATTAATCTAGCTCAAACAGGCATTTTAGTCTCGGACTAGGTTTAAGCCTTGTCTGTGAAACCGGCCCAAAAGGTTTCACAGCTGGCCCTTCCTTCGAAATTTGGCAGTAAAGATTATGGCCACTAGATGTCGACACTGATAAATAAAAAAGACTAGTAGGCCTACAAAGTGTTAACCATAGATAATATATAAAACTGGAACTGAAGACTTTTCCTGATAAACATACTTCATTCATGCTAATTTACTGTGATGTACGGCACAATACTGGTGCTCCTTATAGACCAGATTTAAGTTGTCTGTTCCCAAGAAAATGTCAACATTAAAGTCATTCCTGGCCTTCCCAATTCTAGGCCTTCCCCCTAAATTAAAAGTTGGGAGCACAAATGGTTCTTTTTCTGATGCAGCCTCCATCAGTAGGATATTGATACCTTTTTTCAAAAGTCCATTCTACCGTTATGACCCATGGTGGATTTATTGACTGATTGATTGATTAACTTTGCAAGGCTTAATGCAGCTTTTTTTCTTGACATTCCCATCTCTCTCTTTCTGTCACGCTTTCTCTCCCTTTTTTCTTTCAATTGTCATCGTGCCCCTAAATCACCCAGGTCTGCCTTCACCCCAGCCCCTACACCACCACCACCACCTACCTCCCTAATAAGGCTTGCTATAGCTGAAACACATGCAAATGAGCAGTCAGCCAGCTGGTATCACAGCAGTCATGTGATCTATCAAGGTAGGGGGTTAGAGGGTGAAGGAGACATGGGAAGAGAGGAGAGAGGGGAGGGGCAGAGAGGGGGGATGTGGTGGTGGTGGGGGGGGAGGCAAAGTAGGCGGACAGGTTCAAAGACATGCTGTAGAGACACAGGCATCTCTCTGCTATAGCTCTTTGCTGGATGTTCAATAATCCCATCAGCCCTTTCTCTCTCTCCTTCTCTCTCTCTCTTTGTCCACCAGCTTTCTCTATGCGGTTTCAGCCTTTTCTTCCTTTATCCTTTATGCTCTTTATAGCGGTTTCCCTCTATCCTTCAAGGGCAAATACCTTGACATGTCAGATGTGTGACACATGACACTTTGCAGGGAAGCACATCAGCACCCCCATCTCTTTCTCTGTGTGTGTGTGTGTGTGTGTGTGTGTGTGTGTGTGTGTGTGTGTGTGTGTGTGTGTGTGTGAGTGAGTGCGTGTGTGCGTGCGTGCATGTGTGTGTGTGTGTGTGTGTGTGTGTCAGACCTATGAACTTCACCCACCGCTGGGTGACAAGCCCCTGTAGCAGTGTGCCTTGCCTCTCTCTCTGTGTGTGTGTGTGTGTGTGCCAGAAGGAGAGAGATCCCTCACTGTAGAACCCATTGCAGCTGATTCTGCATAAGATCTGGTTCACTCTGCCAACAGCAACCACACTCATCCATTCCTCCTTCCTTCTTTCCCCTTCCCCCTGGTGACTGGCTGATGAGGCAGTGAGGGAGAACCCAATGGCTTAACTCATTTGTGTGTGTGTGTGTGTGTGTGTGTGTGTGTGTTTACTTTGATTAGAGTATCTGTTAGTTTGTGAGCAAATCCATCCACCCCGCAATGCCAAATGTGAGCATGCAGGCTTCCCTGATTGCATAGTACACCACAGAGGCTGAGACATCCACCAGGGTTCGCTGCTGGAATGTTTAAAAATGCATTTATTAATCTAACGACTTACAATTTTCTACATGCAAAATTAATTGACATTATAAGAGGGAACAATCAAACACACATGGCAGGCATCAAGTGGTCATCACACATAAATATTTAATTTCGTGGAGGTGGATGGGCCTGTTAGATATCTGTCTATCATTCATATTCGTTGATTCATTTTTCTCGTCTTTTGGCTGATGAACAGGCCCCGCTTGTGGTTTGCATGTGTCCATTCTGGCTGGAGTCTGTGAAGGAGCTGCACTGTGCCATGGTGACACCAGTCACCTGTTACCTGTCAGGAAGAGATTCACACACAGAGAGGACATTCAGAAATTGCATGCGGCTGCCAATGTGTGTGTGTGTGTGTGTGTGTATGTGTGCACGTGCGTACGTGCGTGTGTGTGTACGTGTGTGTGTGTGCGTACGTATGTGCGTGCATGTGTGTGTGTGTGTGTGTGTGTGTGTGTGTGTGTGTGTGTGTGTGTGTGAGAAAGGCAGTACCTCTTGGACCAAACATCTTCAGGTAGCAGTGAGAACAGTATGGCTTCTCATCGTACTGAAACACAATGAGCAGGACAAATTAACTGCACCATCCTACCTCATTCATCACCTTTTTATTTCTTTCACTATTCTTCTCCTGTGCTTCCATTCATTGTCCTCACATACCTCTGCATGTTGTCCAGCTGTGAGCTGTCTGTTGCACTTTTGACACTTCAGACATAGAGGGTGGTAGTCCCTACCTAAGGACCTTTTCTTCTCACCTGTTCAAAAGCAAAAATATAAGATATATCTTCACAGATATTTAACCAAAAAGACAGAGGAGTTTTGCAATAGAAATTTGATTCTCTCAAATGTGGGACAATCCCTTCAACTAAATCATAGTATGAGTCATTCAGTTAACAGGAAAAGTGTGATTCCTGGTTTAGAATATAGACAATGGCGTTGGAAGGAAAGGCATAAGCCGGGTCACATCAGAGCACTTGAACTTAGCAGGCACATGAATAGGAAAGAAAAACTACCAGTTAAAAAAATACTAAATATACTTTAAATCATTGGTTTAAGTGACGTTGTGCATCTCATATTGACGTCTGGGTGTGGGCGAGCCTTCAACTAGAAGAGACAGAAGGTACGGAGGAAACCCAGAGAGCAGCGTGCAAGCTTGTTTGGCTAGACCCACATCCTGTTGTTCTCATGGATACGTTTGACTGCACTTTTGTCTGTTCGAGAACAAGAAAGAGGGTATAAAAGATCTTCTTTTTGCCCACCCAAAAAAAGAGAATAGAGACGGATATATCAGCAAATAGATGCAGCAGAAGCACATGGTGGGACTCACGATGTAAAGACAATTCCGTTTAGTTGTGCATGTGTGCCAGTATATGCACAAGATCAGGGCCTCTCTACCGGTATATTTAAATTCATTCAACCTTTATTTATTCTCGAGAGATCAGTGATGGGTGACCCTCATTTCCAATGATGTCGAGTCACACAAAACAATGCAAAGCAAAAACAGCAACAGAAACACAATGTACAATGCAAGTAAATCAAATACACAACAAGCTGATAAAAAGAGCCGAAACCAATGAAACATTAGAACAGCGATGTAGAACAGTTGCAATCGCATACAGCCATCCTCAACATTATTAATTGCACTTGTGTTTTGCAGGTTATAATGTCGACTGTAAAGGCCTATTATTAAAATGATCAATGCATTTTCATCTGGTCCATTATTTTTCTTTTCTCCTATATAGACATAGGGGTTTGTTAAAAGTCCTGCGGTGAATGCAAAACCTTTATTTTTATTTGTTTTCATTCTTTTGTATTAATGTGTTTCCCTAATCGGGCCAAACTAGCCAAATAAAGACATTGACATAGAGCAAAAAAATAAATATCAAATAAATAGAGAACAGGAAAGAGAGACAATATGCCAGACAGACAGGAAGACAGACATAAGGTGCTAAACCAATGAAGGAGGTCAGACTCACCAAAGTAAACGGGCTTCCCACAGATTGGACAGTAGCCTACCATGATGGTGTTAAGTTATTAATCGTACAGTGTGCGGGTGTGTGCACTTTGGCTGGCGAGGAGGAGAAAGTATATCCTACCAGGGCATAAGTTTGTGAGCTCACAAAAATTGACAGGAAAACCGTTAAACTGCAGCCTTGTCGGCGTCTAGCGAACTCAAAACCAGGATGTGGTAAGCCAGACGTCACAGGAACAGAGAGAAGAAAAGTGATTTGAGAGTCAATGCTATCATCAGTGGAACAAAAGACACACAGCATCTCTAGTGGCATCTTCCATATATGGCAACACATATAATGTTGGGTAAATAGGCATCCTTTTTTATAGTAGTCACTTAGATTCACATGCTTTGGCAACCCTTCCATGACCCTGTAAAGAGAGAAGCAAAGAGAAGAGGGGGCGAGGAGAGAAGGGACAAATACAGCTGTCAGCGACTCGAATTCCCGGCTATCTTCTCCTCTTTCCTGACGTTTTCACCCTCTTTTCTAGATTAAAAACAAGGAGTTGATCCTTTCAATTGAAATGGGAAACCTGAAACTTGGGCCTTTCTTTCTCTCTCCCTTTATGTCTGTCGATCCTCTCTCTCTCTCTCCCTGTCCCATACTCACACACATGCACGTTCCCGCTCCCTGACTCACTAAGACACCATACACCCATTTATACTCAGACACATACACACAACACACACACACACACACACACACACACACACACACACACACACACACACACACACACACACACACACTCAACACACACATACACACACTCACACACACACACTCTCTCACACACACACACACACACACACACACACACACACACACACACACACACACACACACCAAAAAGGCTGTACTTCTCCTCAGTGACATCA
The DNA here is from genome assembly GCF_949987685.1 of Ammodytes marinus. Lineage (NCBI taxonomy): Eukaryota > Metazoa > Chordata > Actinopteri > Uranoscopiformes > Ammodytidae > Ammodytes > Ammodytes marinus. The sequence goes on from NC_137235.1 coordinate 24,600,548, forward strand.
CATAAAAGAGGCTGCAGCCAAAGAGCAGAGGGAGAGGAAGGGTGAGGCCCAGTTTGGTTGGGTTGGGAGACAGTCTGGGGGGAGGTGTGTGGGTGTGTGGTTATGTGTGTGTGTGTGTGGTGTGTGTGTGTGTGTGTGTGTGTGTGTGTGTGTGTGTGTGTGTGTGTGTGTGTGTGTGTGTGTGTGTGTGTGTGTGTGTGTGTGTGTGTGTGTGTGTGTGTGTGTGTGTGTGTGTGTGTGTGTGTGTGTGTGTGTGTGTGTGGTGGCAGTTATCCCCTCGGGATAGCTGATGGAAGTTCTGTAGACCTGGGTGTATAGGGACAGACAGACAGAGGGGGGTGAGGAGAGATGAGCGAGACATGGATGGAGACAGTAGCCGGCCTCAGCTCAGCGGGGACAAAGCAGATGAACTCTGATGAACTTCTCAGAGCCGAGCGGGGCGGCTGAAGTCACTGTGTGGAGGAGACAGGCAAACGTCTGTGTGCACGGCCCGATCCCTATCACTGCTGGTGGGACTTGTTTCTGGCTTATGAAGGACTGAAAGAGGCGAACAACAGCAGTAAAACACATTTGGGGCGGGGGGGGGGGGGGGGGGGGTTGGGAGGGAAGTATTCATATATTCTATTCATGTAAAAGTAGCAACTAAAATGGCTATGAAGTAAAACTCTTACCAAGGTCATCATTTATTAAATGTATTTGCAGTATAAATTTGAACATGAGGCTAGATTAGCTTGAGCTACATTAATCGCTACTATCCAAAACGCCTGAATATTCCAAACTGTCGTTGACTGAGTAGCATTGTGGGTAATATAGGCATTGGCGCCATTGTTTTGACAGGGAAGAAGAACCCAATATCTCTGGTAAGAGGGACCAACACTATTTATCAAGAACCCACTGGTTATCAAATGTATGGCTCAAAAATGTGATTTGGTAAATCAGTACATATCAGCACAAATTAAGAGAAATAATCCAAAATCAGTTTAAAACAAGTGAAACACAATCCGGTTTCATAGCTTAAATAATACAATAAAACTAATCATTGTATGTATGTTCCAGATGTAGTAAGGAACTGAAAATGTATAGGAAATCTTGTAATAAATAAATATATTCAGTTTACTGATAACTGGATAGATGATATGTTGGCATTAGTGCAGTAGGAAAAGTCAAGCATTTTGTCTAGTGTTACTTTGATTGTAGGATAGGTGGTATTTTATTTATGTGTTTTTAGTTTCATTTAACAATGCACCATTTTCTATACGGACCCAAGTGTGAAATTTTGACCTTTAATCTAATTTGTAACTACAGCTGTCAGATGAATAAAAAAAAAAAATTAAAATTTCCTGTGAAGGCTGGTGGATTAGAAGTATACTTGTGCTTCATTCACATAAAACACAAGTATATTCAAGTATAGCATTTGAGTAAATGTACTTAGTTACTCTCCACCACTTAGAAAATACATATATACACACTTCCACCTTTATCTTAAAATATCACAAATACATCCGTGTATTATTTCTGTTGCTTATGAACTTCAGAAGGCTTTGTAATATATGAAGTATGTCTTCATTTGCATATTTGCCAGCATCCCTCTCTTGTGTGTCATGCTTTGCAGAGGGACAGAATACTAAGTAGCCATTTCATCTGACCAGCCCTCCCTACAGGATAACCTATCATGTCTCTCCATCAGCATTCATTGTGTGTGGACAGCACTAGCAGAGTTACATGCTGAATCTGAGGCCCACAGTATGCATGCACATCTTACAATGTTTTTTTTTTCAACGCAAACGATGTCATGATTTTCTAAAGAGAACAGATAGTCAATATACATTTGAGATTGGAGGATTTGAAGGATTTCCACAGGTTGAAATAGAGCAAAATGTAAATGAAAAAGAAAGAGGGACAAACTCGGGCGATCTCATTGTGAAATGGAGAAAGACAGGAAACAAGAGGAGAGAAGAGAGGGGGCGTTGGAACCACATTTCCCAGAGGATCTTTTGGTGAGGCATGAAGAAAAAACTGACAAAACTCTTAACAAACACACACATTCCCACACTGGTACGCACATATGCACAGTTCACTTTTGCCAATTCATTTGAGATACACCAACAACACACACTGGACAAGACAGAGTGATGTGGGAATATTTGTGTGTGTGTGTGTGTGTGTGTGTGTGTGTGTGTGTGTGTGTGTGTGTGTGTGTGTGTGTGTGTGTGTGTGTGTGTGTGTGTGTGTGTGTGTGTGTGTGAGAGAGAGAGAGAGTGGGAGAACAGGATTTATGGTATAACATTCAGAGAGTGGTGGACACAGGCAGGACTCAGAGGAGAGAGAGAGAGGTAGAGAAACACTGGCTCCAGTCCTCCGTCTCCTCTGGTGGGTTGATGTTGCCGAGGCCAAACCCTCCGACGCCGGCTTTGAGAATTGTGTGTGTGTGTGTGTGTGGGGGGGGGGGGGGGGGTGGGGGGGGGGTGACCAGGAAGGCTGAGGAAGAAAATAAACGTCTGGAATTGTTCCTCCTTCCCACACATAAATGAACTCTTGATCACATGTGCGTACACATGAAAGACTCACTCACACACACACACACACACACATAGGCAGCCACGCAGAGCCTTTTGGAAGGCTTCCTTTCCCCCCCCACACACACACACACTCTCACACACCCACTGGTCCTCACGTTTCAGCTCTTGGCATCCTCCTCTCTCCTCCAAGCCCAGAATATGACATGGCTTTGGGGTTGCATCTAAGCTGCATACACACAACCAGCCTTCCACAGTACAAGACATATGGCAAACAAAATCAAGCAGCAAACATTTGACATATGAAGATAAGCGTGGAAGACATGCTGTTGTACTTTATGATACCTTTTATTTTATTTTATACTTCTCTTTTGCTTTCCTCTGGTATTTTCATTTGTGGATGTATAAAAATATCAGTTTTCAGAATGACTTGCTTCTCTTGTAATGATTGGACGGTCAAAATAAGGGACACAGCACAAGCTCTTCTAACCTATCCCATAGAAATTTACCCTTTAAACTCATTTCGGAGCTCATTTGGCGCAGCCTGTTGGATATTTCGGTGTGCTGCTGAGTGCACCATGGTGTGGCGAGCCATTTCTGGGGTGTGTTTTCTACAAAATAACCCCCCGCGTGATGACCTTTCCAGAGTCAGACGATCTAAAGGCTATAATCCTCTACTTAGGGTATCAGCGAATAGAAAAGTCAGGCAAATAAGTCCTTGTTTTTCACTATTAATCTGGCAAAGCCTATAAGACCCCTCATGCCTCTATGTGGTGATATGATTATGGCGTGGTGACTATTATGACATTATTAGTAACTTTGAGTAGCTGGGTCAGTCAGATTGCATCATGGGATGTACACTGTTGTTTTGTATGGTCCATGCAATAACCAATGGAAAGGGATGACGTTGTTTATTACACAAGTGTTGGTGACACTGGCTCTTAATCCTCTATAGGGCTGATATGGTATCTCAATCCTTCAAACACCATAAGCGCGTGTGCGCACACACACACACACACACACACACACACACACACACACACACACACACAGGCAACAGACACCAAAACACGCTATGCCATACTAAGCCAACATTCTAGCATCCATTTGTTGTTGCGGTGGCATTTACGTCAGAAGCTGCTTAAAAAACAAGAGTACTGTAAACACAGTGAAATCTGGACTGAGATTTTTCATACATTCCAAACTGTCCACCAATTTGGACCAAAATGAAATACCTCTTCAACAACTATTAATTGGATGGCCATGCAATTTTACGCAGAGATGAATGATCCCCAGAAGATGAATCAAAATAATGTTCCTGTCCCCTGACCTTTCTACTATTGCCACCAAAAGTTTTCAGTGAAATGTCTTGACATTTATTGGATGGATTGCTGTTCAATCTGTTACTTTGTGGCATGTGGCAAAGCAGGGGTGCGGTTGTCCATAAATGGAGATTTGGTGGTTGGTTTGGTGGCTGATGGTTAGATTGCACCATGCGTGGTAGCTGCTGCCATTGGTGTGTGAGTGTGTGTGTGTGTGTGTGTGTTAGTGAATGAAAGCAAAAACAATGTAGTCCACAAAGAGTCTGAGAAAATCAGTGAAAAACGCTATTTGAGTGGAGTCCATTTACCATTCAACCTCTACCAAATGGCACAATTTATCTCTAAAGATATTCCCTGACATTGGAGATTTCCTGGTTTTACACAAGTAGGCTACCGTCATCAGGTCAGTTGTCTGGTGTGTGCAGTAGACTACTTTGGTTATGAAAATACCTGCTAAAATAATAGCATTGTACCCTCAGCATATGTTACTATGCTCACATATCGCTTAAGGTGTTGCACACAGTCAACACTAGACCTGCTAAAGGTCAACATGTTGCTATTGTGAGCGTTAGCATGCTGGTGTTAGCATTTAGCTCAAAACATCACAGCCTCACACAGGGCTGCTAGCTTGGCTCTACTCTTGTTTTAACCTAGCATTGCACTGACCCAAGGCATTTCCAAAGTGTGATAAATGATCAAAAAAGTTTTGGATAAAACAAAAAAAAGAAACTGCTGCTTGGCCAGTTGTTACCTCAGTCCCCCGCAGCCAAACACTGATCCAACCCATATAACTTTATATTAAATGGAGACTGCGAAGTGGACCCCAAACATGACTGAATTCTGTAAAGAGATGTGTATTGAATGAAGCAAAGGCCGAAAATAAATTATATTTGATTGAATGGTGTAGCCATAAAAAAACATGTCCTTACTGGGTTTAAATATTTTACTCATGTGCAGACATTATAAGGGTTGGAACAAGCTGATACAAAATACACAGCCTATGAGGAAGTGTGGATAGGATCATTTCAACAACCCTTACTGCTTCTTGAGATAAAAAACTAAAAAGAACAACTGTATAACAAGGGACTGACACACTCATTATACACGGTTGCAACGTTCCAGAGTGGACCCCTCAGTCCCTCAGCAGGGTCCTGACTGATAGCACATGGGTTCTCGCCACTGGTCCCACCTATTGTTTAGGTCTGCTCGGGGAAACAGAGAGAGGCAGGCAGAAGGAAAGAACCTAATGTGTTGCTTCTTGCCTGTGCATTCTTGGCATAGCTCTTTGCCCTTTTCATTTTTTTGACCGTGATTTTTTTCTTTCTTTTCTCCATCGCTTTAATAGTGGAGCCAAGGGTCCACAGCCAGCCAAGTCCCACCGCTCCAGTCTGGCTAAGCCACAGAAAGCTTGGCTTCCTCTACTCTCCCTCTCATTCTCCATGTGAGACTACAGTAGCATACGCGTCCTTCTCTCTTTTCTTTGTATGTATCTCTATGTAGCTACGTATTTCCTATTCGTCTCCTTCCTTTCTTTTTTATGTGTGTGTGTGTGCATTGGGCAATCTGCCTCTTTGTCTCAGTTTCTTTTGTAGCACACACACACACACACACACACACACACACACACACACACACACACACACACACACACACACACACAGCACCCTCTCTATTTCCCTGGCCTGTCAGTCTGTCACAACCAGCGGACTGGTTTCGCAGGCGGGGTTCAGCTGGGCTCCACAAACACATGGCTCTCAATCTGCCTTCTTGTGTGTGCTGGAATGGTATTCCTTTTATATGTGCTGTTCAAGCTTTTTATTTGATCTCCTTCTTAATCCTATGGACACGTAGACATTGCCCTGTATACGGCCATTGTGTTTCTTTTTCGATATGGTGAACTTTGTCTTCTTTATACTGAAGACTTTCAACCAGTAACTAAAATGTCTTTGCGATCACATGTAGCCATCAAAAACACATTGCATAACCATTAGGTAACGCTGGAAGTATTGAAGCAATGACGCCGCGTCATCTCAAATTCAGCTGCTGTGCTCCTTGAGAAGGCCTGTCTCTTTCTACACCATGCGAACAAATGCGAGTTTGAACGTATCCATGAGAGACAGTGTTGGCAATTTGCTCCTTTCTGTCTCTCAAGAGAAATTGAATTATAGATCAAGAAAGGCCCCTTTTTTGGTGCGCTGAAAACAGAATCCTCTGACTCAAACAAAAGCCAGCTCCCTCACTCTTCTAGCCATACTACTACGCCCATTTCTATCTGATCAGCACCATTCATTCATTCATTCCCCCACTTATGCAGGAATCTAATTAGACCAGAATATCAACATTAAAACACATATCTACCCCCCCCCCCCACCCTCCACACACACACACACCCTCCTCCCCTTGCCTCCTCTCCTCTCTTTGTTTCTCTGCTCTTCCCTACAGCTGGTGAGAGTATGGTTTGTGGCTGCCCCACCCCCCAGCGTTTGAACAAGCCAATAAGGGAGCACGTCAGCAAAATAACCCCTCCCCCTCCAAGCACAAGCACACACACACCATCTCTCCTTTTCCCTTACCACCCCATCCATTCCCTACCCCATCCCCCCCAGAGCCCTCTCTATACACCCCCATCCCCCTACCTCCCCCTAACCCACTTACTCATCCTGCCTCCACCCTCCCACACACCCACGAGACTTCCACACCCTCTGTACTTTCTCACCCTCCCCACTATAACCGCTGCCTCTTATGTCTTCTTCTTCTTCTTCTTCTTCTTCTTCTTCTTCTTCTTCTTCTTCCCATTTCCTATCGCTCTTGCTTCCCACTCACCCTCTTTCCTGGTCACCCTTTTTCACTCAAAACCCCCACTCTCCTTCATTACACCCACTCGCCATTTTTCCTTATCCCTATCTCTGCCGCTCCCCTTCCTTCCCCCACCTCTCTCTCTCTCTCTCTCTCTCCACTGTGGCCTTATCTTATGAATATCGGTAGCACACTGGGTGAAAAATTGATCCTCCCCGCCTGTCTGTGGACGCTGCCACAGCGCATTAGCCCTGTGTGTGATATGTGTGTGAGTGGATAGCCTACTTGCTGCTTGCGGGAGAGAGAGAGAGGGAGGGGGAATATTTGCATATCATCAAAGTAGGCAAAGGGAGCGTAATGAGGAGAGAATGTGTCTGTGTTGGGCGTATGTGTGGATTAGGAGTGGTGTTGATGGGTTGGGGTTGAGTGTGTGTGAAATGAAAATGAAAGAAGGAGAGACCAAGGGAATAGTTTATGGGAGGTAAGAGGATCTGGGATGGGTTTAGACGTGTGTGTGTGTGTGTGTGTGTGTGTGTGTGACGTGCAGGTGTGTGTGAGTGAGAAGACAGACATATCATACATATCATTCATAAGCCCCTCACGCAGCCTATAACACACATTCATATGCATAGAATAATAACATCACACATTATTTACAACTATTTATGTCGGAAAGGTTTCATACAGGCCATACATCTTGACCTTTGACACGACCGCCCTTGAATGTCACCACAGAAATGGTATTCCCTTACTAGCGTCACTGAATACTGGCAAAATACGAGGAAGTGCCAACTCATTTCACTATTGTATGAAAATGATGAGCTCTGTGTGTGTGTGTGTGTGTGTGTGTGTGTGTGTGTGTGTGTGTGTGTGTGTGTGTGTGTGTGTGTGTGTGTGTGTGTGTGATGAGGCATCATAATGGCACATGCACAAACCGGTTCTATCCCTAAAAAACTTCACACAAGAGGACTAATCTCCTTTAGCCTCGATGGTCATAAGGTTCAGTCATTTATTTTAGACGTGGGTTAGGCCTAAATATAACTATTAAAAAAATTCGTCCCTCAATATTCGTCCCGTCTCCCCGTCTTGTTTTTTAGCCACTGTAAAAATGCCATGCGACTTTTGCAAACACAGCGAATACTTGTTTGTAACGCGAACTTACGGCTCCAGTCGGAGGAAACAGCTGCAATGGGTAGGCTTGGTATTTGTAAATAAATAATTTAAATCCCCCTTCAGCTTGCCTCTCTGCTATCCACAGCTTCTGATTCAACAGGATACGTAATCGAGTACCGATCCTTGGTCGCTGTCGTATTACCGGTAAACTCGTGGTTCCAAAGCGAAGTGAGTAAAAACAAATCATATTGAACACTTTTTGAATGCTGTTTGGTGTCCCTTTGTTCTCCTTGAACATGTGGGAAAGCGGCGTGCTAAAGAGCGAACTACAGATGCTCTCTGTTTTCCGGTATCGATTGGTCAGGCCTTGTGAAAACCGACTTGAGCGTTGACGGTCTGTCACATTTCACGCTGACACCAAGCGAACACTGGGCGCACACACATACACATATTCACACACACTCAAACGCAGGGCTCACCATATTATCGACAGATCCGAGTCAGGAGTACAGTCGAGGACAGCAGATTGAAGGTAAATTGTTGTTAAAAACTACTCAGAGAAGGGAAATTAGACCGGGTTACAGAGGCGGGGTCATTCTTTAAGCTCGTGTTAATTTCAGCCGTGGTTCTTTCTTTGTAATTGTAGGTTGACTACTTTTTTTCAACCTTTCTCTGTGCGCTCTGCTGTTTGCCCCTTTCCATGGTGTGAAAACATTACTGGCTCACTCGTGCTCAACGAAATTACCTGGAATAAGTTCTTTTTAGAAAGCAGTTTTGTTTTGTTACCATTAACCAAGGAGTTTAAAGGGATTCGAGGCGTGGGTGGCTAGCTGCGGGATTTTTCTCTGTGTTGGTCGGTGGTGGAGGAGGGGTTGGTACGGCTCGGCAAGCTAGCGAACGACATCACGCAGACTGGCTAAACAAGTTTAAATGGTTCTTAAAGTGGACAAAGTCGCCTCAAACTCAGTTCAGGGAAAGGTACGTGTATAATACGGCAGTCATAATTGTTATCTAAGCTGTTGTAGGAATAGAAGAAGCATAATTTCGCTATCACCACAGTATGTTACCCGTACGAATGTTAGCACCCCCCCTCAGCTTTAGCCTCCTTTGAGCTAGCAAACCATGGCCGTGTTCACAGCTCCTGCTGTAAAGAACTAAACATCGCTGGTTAAAGATACGATCCATTGAAAGCAGTTTTATCATCTGAAACATACGCACTCGACCAGTGGCCACAGTTTAGTGTACTTAAGAAAACAGGCACCGATGCTATCTCGAATAGACGGCGTTGTTGAGTCGTTGGACCAGTTTGGGGGAATCACGCTGTGTTGAGCAACGTTACTTGGACAAACTTCGGGGAAAGTAAAGTCGCATCAGAGTTTCAAAACACACGCCTGTCATAATAAACAGTGGCAGTTGATTCACATGACGTGTTTGTGTACATCCTTAACGGAGAGCACCCCACCGCTCAGTTTAACTGTTAACCACTCTCCAACTTTGTATTTTTAAACAGTGACTATACGCAGCTGCTTCTGTGAGAGGAAACGAGAAGGAAAAAAACGCAGAAAAAAAAGAGAAAGAAACAGAGGAAATCCCCCGAAAGGAAATGCCAATCGCAGCCACTGGACAGCCAACGACTCAGGAGCCCAGAGTTTGCCCTCGGCGGCTGCCCTCCACCCCGGAGCCTGTCCCCAAAGGGGCTGATTTATTCGAAGAGGCGGGGGCCGCTGCGGAGTCGGCGGAGCGGACAGAGTACGGAGGGGGCGCGGAGGGGGGCAGACTAGTAGGGCTCGGGGGCTATAGTTACAGCCAGGGCGGCGGTGCTAGGGGGTTTCTAGTACAGCCCGGATCACCGCCGCAGTCCCCGGGAGCCGCGTCGTCCTCGTTTCTCTTCCACCCGCTTCATCATCCGCACCACCAAATAGCCATGGAGCCCCCAAGGACTCGATCGCGCTCTCGCTCTGGATATTACCAGTACGGTGGTGGGGGGAATGGGATCGGAATAACCGGCAGTGGAGTCATGGGATCTCACCATCCGCATCACCACCACCAGCAGCAACAACTCCATCCACAGCAGCAACAACACGGTGCCGCTTGCGCACCACATGGAGCTCAAGGCTCCGAGAGCCAGCTGCGAGCCCCCCCAGGAAGTAACGCCTCTCCCGGCATTCAGAGGCTTTCTTCGGTTCCCGGAGCGCACCACATCCAGGCAGCAGGTAAATGAATTGTCCTCACTTATCATTGCCACTGACTGCATGTGATAGTAGTGTTTACTGTACCCTAGCCTAGACCAAGATAGGCAAAGGAATTCCAGCTTTTTATACGACTTTACATAAGCACCAAGTTGAAGTGATTGAAGTTGAGGTGTACCATGGGGAACCAAATTGAGAGAATGGCCTGGGGGTGTGGGGCAGGAGGGGGGGGGGGTGTCCTGGTGTTGGCATGACAGAAGTGTCTGTGCATGTGTGAACACATTTGTTGTATTTTTTCTAATAAGACGGGGTGTTTTATGTGCCTGCCACAGAGCTGCAGTGTGGATGTGGTGCATACAGTAGTAGGTATGAACAGCAGCAGCCTGTGGTGCGGACCCTGGCATCCCCAAGGTTTATTGAACCGCTGTGCGTAGGTAGTTACCCAGACTGTGTTTCTTAAGGCACTGTGGCATGTCTACTCCTAGTCAACAACACAAATATTGACGTAGCTAGGTAACAAGCCATGCAAGCTAATCTTGGTCTAAACTAGGCATGCTTTATTCTTTGCTTTGACTCCCAAATGTAAAACCAAGGGAGTAACTAATGGCTAGATAACCCAGGGGTTTGACTTGGTGGGCTGCTAATGTGAAGAAGAAAAAAGAGAACATTCTGACATGTATTTCTTATGTTCATTTGAGGCAGGGTCTTGCATAGCTCAGTATGGCACTAACGATGCATTCACATACTTAAATCATAGTACTGTACATCTTCTGTAGTACGTTGGACAAGACAGTCAACTAAATGACATAGTAGTACGTGCAATGTTATATTAAAGAGAGACATAGCCTGTTTAACAGTCAGACAGTCTCCTAAGAGCTGGTTGGGCATATTAGGTGAGTCAATCTAGGAAAAAAAAGGGCTTAACCCCAAAAAAATTGATACAAAAGGTTTTTCAATGGATTCCAGTAGTATTTGGTGTGCTGAATAACATACTAAAAGTCTACCAAAATCTACCCCCCAGAAAGCCCTCATTTTCAAGATGGCGGCCGAAAAGGCGGCAGGGAGCTTGAAATGGCTATATCTCAAATTGAAAAAATGTTGCAAAGGAATTTTCAACTGATTTTGGTACCTCTGGACATGCTTACAAACATACTAAAAATCTAGGAAAATACACCTTCCGGAAAGGCTTCATTTTCAAGATGGCGTCCAAAATGGTGGCCGGCCAAGCTTAAAATGGCTATATATCTCAATAGAAAAATATTATTCAAATGATTTTTCACTTGATTCTGGTACCTGCAAATATGCTTATGAACATACTTACAATCTAGGAAAATATACCTCCCAGAAAGGCTTCATTTTCATAATGGCGTCCAAAATGGCGGCCGGGAGCGTAGAATGACTATATCTCAAATGGAAAATGTTACAAAAGAATGTTTCAACTGATTCTGGTACCTCTATACATTAAGAAAGTGCGACAAATCTAGGTAAATATAACTGCTAGAAAGGCGTCATTTTCAAAATGACTGCCTGTAAGCTTACATTGGTTAAATGGTTCAAATTGGTTACTATTCAAACTAGAAAGGTGGTGTTGTTGTTGAATAACATAAATGCCACACTTATTGTGGTCTTTATTCATCATCATCTTCGGGCTCCTCTGGAAGAAACTGGTTATGTGGATTTTCACATTCCTTAAGTTGACATGGTCCACAGACAGTAGTACAAGGTAGTCCATATTTTCTGCAAGAGCAGCGGAGTGTCTTGCAGGCAGTGGTACAGTTACAATGAATGACCTTCAAGAGACTGTCTGGAGCAACATTCGTTGTTGACATGAGTGGGACAAATCTATTGTCCTGCAGGCTCCACCCCCAGTTCAGGGCATCCATACCATCTTCTGTTCCCATCCAGACCATGACCTGGTAGTACGCTCTACGACAGTGAAATTTGGTCGCAGATTCAGTTGGTGGCAGACGTTCAGGCGTTACAGTTGATGAAGCTGAGACAACCTTCTTGCTGAAAATGTTATATTGCACTGCTGCAAGGGAATCTGTGACTTTCCACCAAAGAGGACAGGCATTACTTGGCACCCAAGGTCATCAATCACCTCTGTGGTCTGGTCTGGGACAATGAATGCATTGGCACAAGATTGAAGGACAGGATCCCCTTTTACAAGCTTCTGGAAAGCAGTCTTTTTGCCAACCCCGAAGATCCGAGAAGTTGTCACAGCCAGTGAGAGCATGGATGAACATCAACTGAGAACACACATCATGTCCAAGTACTTCTTTTAAATGGTTTACGGCATACACTTTAAAACTGCCATCAGCTTTTGACTTGTCTGATCTGAAATATACGCCCTTACTATCTCTCTCTGCATAGTGAAGTAGTAAGACAAGGAGATCTGTATCTTCTCCAATCAGCGTAGTGGTGTGAAGAAGAGATGATTCCACTGCGGCCCTTACGATGTCTACATCAGCATCTCCGATTGAATTGACCACAGTGCAACCCCTTTCTTTCAGTTCATCGCTTATCATTTGAATCAGCCTCTGTTTATTCAGATCTCTTGATAGGAACTCCTTTACCTGAGAACTCTGTCTCAGCAGTGAAGTTGACAATGGGATGAATATTGTTTCCTCTTCTTTGATGTGTGTTGTCTTTAATGGATGGCCCATCCCCATAGCCATCAAACACAATGGTTGTAACTGAGCCATAATGTTGGATGGTGAAGTCTGCATATGACTGCGCAATTTTACTATAGCTTTGTCCGTGCTTCCATGGTATTTGGTGAAGGAGTGAACCTCCATCAAGAACATAATGATCTTTTTCTGGTACAGAATCTAGGATTGCATCACTTGCATGATCACATATTGCGTGCGCAAGTTGTGGTTTATCAGCCTTGCGGAAGATGTGTCCAGCTTCAAAGAGGGCAGGAGGGAAAGGACTGAGTTCGTAACGCATAACCTCCTCCAATGATAGCTCTCCAGTTTGGGAGACAATCAGGAAACGTTGAAAAAGAAGTGCAGAATCAATTGTTCGATCAGGAGCAACCTTGATAGACGATTTTTGTCCAAGGGTTATGGCTTCATCCTTTCTACTAAATGAGAATGTGAATGCAGGCTGTCCAATCATTTTGTGCATGATATTGCGTCCAACAGAGTCATAATCATGCACGTTCACTCCGTCCTCAGCAACAACACCTGTAACAACATTCCTTAAAGAAGAGTCTGGAGAGAAAGGTGACCATATAGCAAGTTTTGAAGTGATCTTCTCCAGGTCAGCAGCATCCCTTTTCATCCTTGCCTCTGTTGAGTCCTTGTGCTGTTCTGATGTTGTGTATGTCTGGTTTGTGAACTCCTGCCTGCATTGCGGTGTTGTACTCTGATGTTATGCACTTTGACATGGTCCAAAGGGCTCTCTGATTGTCAGTCATTCCACTTTCATGCGTCATACCACCGGTAGTCTTCAATGACCTCACCAATGTCGTCTCGATGACAAGATCTGAGCTGAAGCCTTCCACATCAACAACGTTAACGGGCAGGATATCCCCGGTTCATTTTAGCCGTAAAGCCACAGGGCTTTTCTGTGCGGCGGCTCACACTGGCGAGGTGTCACTGTGAATGACACCGTTACCCACCGTCATGGAGTTTCAACTGGCAACTCGCTATTTCGCTCACGCAAGGCTTTTGTGTTTCGATTTAACATCAGTCTTGGGCGAGTACTTTAACTTTATGCTGAATAAACCATTGCATTGCAATCGCTGAAAGCGAAAGTGTTTGGGCGGGGGCACAGAAGGGTGCGCTGCATTTACCACACAAGACACGGCGTGCGACACAATAATCAATTTATTACGATCATCTTGTTTTCATGATCGAGGGACGCCAAAATCGTAATCGAAATTGAATTTCAATTAATCGCCCAGCCCTCCCCTATTCCATCAGGCAGTCATTTTGAAAATGACGCCTTTCTAGCAGTTATATTTACCTAGATTTGTCGCACTTTCTTAATGTATAGAGGTACCAGAATCAGTTGAAACATTCTTTTGTAACATTTTCCATTTGAGATATAGTCATTCTATGCTCCCGGCCGCCATTTTGGACGCCATCTTGAAAATGAAGCCTTTCCGGAAGGTGTATTTTCCTAGATTTTTAGTATGTTTGTAAGCATGTCCAGAGGTACCAAAATCAGTTGAAAATTCCTTTGCAACATTTTTTCAATTTGAGATATAGCCATTTCAAGCTCCCCGCCGCCATTTTGGCCGCCATCTTGGAAATGAGGGCTTTCTGGGGGGTAGATTTTGGTAGACTTTTAGTATGTTATTCAGCACACCAAATACTACTGGAATCCATTGAAAAACCTTTTGTATCAATTTTTTTGGGGTTAAGTCCTTTTTTTCCCTAGATTGACTCACCTATATTCTGTTTCAGGAGGAGAGAGCGAGTGTGGTTGAGGATCTCTAGAAGTTACTCTCTGGATAAGCAATGCTTTGATATTTGTTCTTCTTCACTGCAAAGCCAAACTGAGCCAGTTTGTGGACTGGTGCTGGGCGTAAAATACATGCGAAGGCACTCTAACACAGTGAGTGCAGTGAAGCACACAACATAGAAACAGCACAGCTAGAGTTTCACATTCAGCGAGGCCATGGGAAAGCTTTTCTTTCAGCGAACCTAACAGGCTTCTCGGGTTAGGAAAATGCTTGGTCGCTAGTTTTCTCCTAGGGAGCTTTTTGGGGATCATTTCTACGCGGCAATATCTTAATGAAACCAATTGGAAAGTTAACAATTATGTGCAATCACGAGATTTATTTATTTTGTATAACTTAGCATTAATGGTCAATCAAATGAACAAGCTAAAATGAAAGGACAAGCTTCCGATGCATTTCTTATAGTTTCTTATCCAAAACCTTACAGCATATCATTTGCTGTAAGGTATTCAATATGGAATTACATAACATGCCCTCATATGACTAACTGTTTAGTCATTTCTGTCTTTGAGCAACTCAACAGTGCAATGTATCCTAGGAAAGACAGAATCATTTTTTTTTTGGTAAATCTGTGTTTTTTTTTTTTGGGTTCCTAACTCAACTACACAGCAAAATACAACTCATTTGAATATACAAGCTCAAAACTTTATTCTACCAGTCCACATTCCTGTACTGTACCATAGGTCTGTGTCTTAACAGACAGCATTACATTTTTTGAATCTGCATTTGTGTGCACCCGAGAGGCTGAGCAACTGTGTATGGAGACTGGAATTACCTGTCTGGGAGAGTGAGAGTAAGAAAATAACAGCTGAATACACATACACAAACAAAGGCCCATCCTAAGCATCCTTCCTTCCTATATGTCGCCTTGCAAAGTGTGTGTTATGAAACAGTACGTTGTTTAGCCTTGTACAGGCTGGCTTGGTCAAATGAGCTCAGTGTGCGTATGTATGTGTTGGAACACAGGCAGAACTGTTACAAAGGAATGGATACCATGAGTACAAATACAGATTGGTGTTCCAACTCGCAACACATCACCACAGAAGTTTATTGGTCCACTGTGAGCTCTGACCCTGCTGCCTAGCTATGACATGCAGGATAGCACCAATCAATGGATAGAATGGCTGTATTGTATTTCCCTCCAAATGGATTTCGATCTAGCCAGGGAGGCACAGGCTAGAAATTCTATGGACACTCACTCATTCTCTGGATTAATTTCAATTAGACCTGAAAGATACAGCACACAAAAGAAGAGTTATTTGGAAAATGAACAGGTGTATGTGACGTGTGTATACATTTGTATTTGTAAGTAGCAGAAATATAATATAGTCTGACTGAAGCAAATGTGCAAAAACAGCCCAAGGTTGTCCTTTATAGCTGTGAAATATGTCAACTAAATCAGTTGCCTTATTTCAATAACTAACAAACAAACAGAAGCATTTGTCTAACTTTGAAATACAAAACAACCATTTCTTTTGTTTTTTGAGTGCCATTCACATTGTTAAATGAGACAGACAAAGCCTTGGTGCCAATTTATTCTTGAATATTCTCTTACACAAGCAAAGCAGCTGGCTAGCTGGACCTTTCCCAATGCTACACACCTTTTTATTAGAGCCTCTTTCCATTCCCAGAATGGCTCCTGCTTGTTGAGAGAGAAGGAGGGATACTCACTCCATTCTTCCCTTGCTAGTCACCTGCGTTGGGCATGAAAGCTAATGATATCCTGTGCTCTTCAATCCCTCGCTCTTCTCTCTTCTCTTCTCTATTCCAAATCTTTTGGCCTCCTTTCCCCCTTTGTGCCTTGTTCTTTCATTATTGTTTGAAACAATTTGTAGTGCTCACCTTTTTTGTTTTTCTTCTCTTTTTAACTACCATCTTTTGAACTGTTCCCATGACTTGTAAGGAAATAAATATGTGTTTTTTGAAGTGCAAAAGAAGAGAGGCACAGTAAATGTAGAAGTACTTAAGCAACGGGGCCTACCAAATGCTTAAAACTGCTGCCAAATTGGTCCAAGTGGATGAAAACATCCTCTGTAGCAGATTGATATCCTATCCTGTTTCTGACCCGCCTCTGTCACAGCCTGTCCTCTCTTAGCCACTTTTATCTCTCGCTCAGTCAACCCTTTCTGTACCCCTGCGGTCCACTTTCTCTGCCCCCCCACTCCCCTCCACATACACACACACCCATTTGTCTAATGGAGGGATCGTTTTAATGGACTGCCCAAAGCAGCAAGAGGGGCAGACACTCCTTCCACTCTACCTTTAGACCCCTCCACTCCACTCCTATCCTCTCCATCCTTCTATCTGGAGCAGAAGTGGAATCATGCACTTGTTTTTTTTTATTTATTTTTTCTTACTTTCCTTTGTCTTGTCGCCCAGGCAACCCCCCCCCCCCACCCCCCCTCTGGTTTGAAGGGAAACTCTTTCACTTGGATTGACCAAGTAGTAGCAGGGGCTCTCTTCTACTCCGTCACTCCATATAAACAACAAAAGCAGTCACTCTGGACAGCAAGAGACGATCCTGGATCCTGGGGGGTAGAGTAGAGGACAGGACAGGACAGGACAGGACAGGACAGGACAGTGACTTTAAGGGGCACTTTACACGGTGAAAACGTGAGTTTTCCCGTTTTTGGTTTAAAAAAAAAAACCCCGTTCAGACACAATTTATCTGACATCTTCACCCGTACACAAAGTTTTCAGAGGAAACGGGCCGAAATCGCTGAAGTAGCAGCCATGCCAAGCCAATAGTCAGCGGTGACACAGCCTAGTAGATAGCTCTTCCGGTACAATTTGATGCATACAACTTTACTGTAACCGAAAATTAATGCCACTAACGTTCATAAAGCGGTTGGTGTAAGCTTGGGGTTACAAATATTGTAAAAGACAAGCTTATTTCACCGCATTGAACTCGGAAAAACAGCAGACTTGCTGATAGTGAAGGGGCTTCGTGAGCAGTATACCTTCCTGTTAGGCGTACTTCAGAATAAAAGTCAACTCACGTGTGTCCAGCGAAATGCTATGAATGTTTAGCCAGTGAAATGCTTTTACTGTGAAGCCGTAGCCTGCTCCTTTTGTTGAACAGTAGCCTAACTTAACCGCTGCACGCTGATAGTGTTTTTTTAATGTAGAGAGAGCCGTGTCCCTGGCATATAGAAGTGACACACGTTTATTTAGCTAGAAAAACAGGCAGAGCACAACTCTTTCCCTATTTGCTTGTAGGAGCGATTGGTGGCACGATAACAAATTCATCAGCAACAGCACAACGTCCATGAGCACAATGAATACAGCTCGGTGATCCGCCATTGTTGTTGTTGTTTTCCAACTGGCGCACATGGACCTACAAAGACGGCGCATGCCTATTTATATCCAAACGCAATGCGCATGTGTGAGGGCGGAGCCGTGACGTCAGCGTTATCAGTGGAAATGGTTTCGTTGTTCACAGGAAACCAAAACCGTTAAGTTTTCCAAAAAATCCTCCCTCGGAGGTGATCTCAAAAATCTGCGGTTCATGCCTGCGTTTGCGTTTGCGTTTGCTGTTTTCCTGTAAATGATATAGTGCAACCGCAGAAATTTTTCTGCGTATGCACCGTTTTGCGTGGCCGTGTAAAGTGCCCCTAAATTAGCTTTAAAACCAAGGGATGGGCTCTGATATGGTTTGGGAAGAAAACAAAAAAAGATGTTATTAGAAGAGAGAATGCCAAAGGTCACTAGTAAATAGCCTTAAGTAAGGTCAATGTAAGGAGGAGAGAGGAGAGTGCAAACTTGAGCTTGAAACATGGGAGGAATAGGAAAGTCACCTTTTTTGAAAGAAGTATTAGGTTGGATATGGCATTTATGGGAGTTGATAGTGGGTGTTTAGGTGCAGAGAGAGGATGAGGAAGACTGGGTAGAAATGATTGGACTGGAATAAAGGGGAGAATAGCAAAAAAGGGGGTGTGGACAAGATTCATGCACTAAGCTAAGCTGTGGAGGAGACGCAGGACATCATGAGTGTTGTTGTGAGCAAAGCACAGGGAGCAGGAAGCATGCTTCACAGACGGCAGTGGAGTGTGAGGCATGGACACTGTGACTGGAGAGATAAAGATGGAAATAATTGTCTGGAGGGGCGGATTGAGGCACGGCACAGAGTGGGAGAGACTAAGGGTTGAGGCAGGAAGTCTGTGAGCATAGGCAGGGATGCACCGATCCACTATCTTTACCTTCCAATCCGATATCTGGGTTTTGGATATCGGCCGATACTGATGCTGTCCCATATCATTCATTATTATACATGTCTTTGTTGGTGGTGATGTTACTGTATGTGTAAGGTAAGGGAGGCTTAAGCAACACAGTCATTGATTCTAATTAAAAAGAGCAACAAATATACACAAATGCAAATAGGTTAATCTTAATAGCTATGAGCTGTTTGCATGCAGAACATCAGAACTCAACTTTTGAATGGCTAATTATAATACGATTGTGTGCTATATCACATAGCTATAGTCTTAAAATGTCAATTTCTTTCATAGTTAAATTATTACTTAACATTTTTTTTAATATCAGACTTGTCTTTCCGATATCCGATACGTTTAGTGCAGCCATATCGCACCCCGTACCGATATTGTATCGGATTGCCCCATCCACAAATATAGGTAAAGTGAGTGAAGGCATGATTTTAATGTTGAGCTAGTTAAGGACAGAGAGTGGGATGTATTTGCTTCTGTCAGCCTCCCATCCCTGTTGATACAACTGGGAATGTCCAGCGGATGTGGCCTGGCCTGGCCTGCTTGTGTCGTGGGTGCAAATCTGTGGTTCCAAAGTCCACTGGATGTCTTGATGTGTCCATGCAGCTGGATTTGTGTTTAGGTCTCTTTGTTGTCTTTCTCACTGACTGGACTGGAAATGTTTTATTGCCTTCAGTTTTTTCCTATTTCTGCCTCTGTTGAAACTGTTATGCAAAGTGAGTTGAAACTGTAGATACAGGCTGTACATATGTTTGATCAAGGTGTTGTGTGTAGACCTATAGTTTTGAAAAAAAAACGTCCTTTGTTTGTGTTATGGGTCTGTTTTGTTGACTGTTCTGCTGACCCAGTGGGCTCTGGCGCAGTTGGAAGGTTTGCTTCGGCACGGCACGGTTGCTCATGTACGTGCACGAGAAGAAGTAGTCATGATGTCGATTTATAAAATAAAACCTTTGTATTGGTCTGATGCCGAGACATACAAGAGTTACATTAATACAAGCCTTTTCCATTTGGCTTTTTCAGAATGTAGTTTCAAGCAGTTGATAGCGCTTAGTTTGTGTCGATAGTGTCTGGAGCTATGATGACAGAAGACAATTAAAACTGTCATCTTTCTCCGACTTTCTCACCATTGCTTTCTCTCCCAACACCTCGCGTCAGCTGGATTCTGTCTTTCATTGGAGGAGAGGGAGAGGACAGGAGGAGGAGTGAGAAACAGTAAGGAGTGTGAAGGAGTGGTGTTAGCTGTGTGTGTGTGTGTGTGTGTGTGTGTGTGTGTACACACACACGTGTACGCACGCCTTGTTTAGCTGCTGCCTGGGTGGGCTGGGAGCAGGAACAGGACTGTCAGAAACATATGCATACATACAGAATGAAATCAATGGAGAAACTTTGGCTACACTCAGTGAAAGTTGACAGAAGTAAAAGCAAGAAAGTAAAGGTAGATGGCATGTAAACCATGGCACGTAAGCGTGTTTACTAGGGACTAGGGACACTTATTTAGTCCATTCAGTGTCTGGCATGTGCACTGGCTTACAGTTTTCCACATCACACTTGCGTTAGCTGCAAAGTGGATTACTGTTGGCCTCCAGACCAGCTGTGAAATCCCCCAAAAACCGTCCTTGTAAATACACGTGTTCAACTCTGATCTGAGGCGGTAGAGCAACTTTTCCTTGAGCAGATGAATGTGAAAACAGACTCCTAGTGTCAAACTCTGCACGTGTGTCGTTCTGCACAGTGAAGGTCCAACACCTAAGTGAAATAACAGCGCCGACATAATGCATTTTTGAGTGTAGGGTGACTTTAATATTGTGGAGTTGTGACACTGGTTTTTCTAGGGTGGGAACTTTCTTAGAAGAGTCTAAGAAAAACAAGCCACTCGTAATACATTTGCTCAGCCTAATGATATTGATGACTAGCTTAGCCCTAAATAAATGTCTGTGTTATGAACCGCATACTACCAAAACGCTGCAGCAACCCCCAAGGGAAGTGCTGCACAGAAAGGGTTTCTGGCTAGCTGTAGCTCACGCAGCCTTGTAAATTAAATACCACGCTCGCCTTCAAAATTGTCTGCACTTTGTGTGTATTTGCCCTGCTGTGTGTATCACACCAGCTGTGATGGGTTGGTCAAGATAGGACAAAATATAGAAACATTTATTTTTGGAATGATTTAATTAGATTTGACTCTTTTTTTTTTAGGGTGGGAATTGTGTGTTTTTCTTTAACTTCCCGGTGCATTCTTTCTTAGGCCAAAGCAGTACAGCTGCCATATGCATACACAATAACTATATTTTACAGTGTGTTGAGTGCAAACACCTGACCACACTCGAGAAAATGTGCAAGATGGACGGGCATCCTCAAGGACTGCAAAAGACAGAAAGATAATGAGGGAGGAAATACCAATAAATAGATGGAGGAGGACAATGGAGTAGGAAAGAGGTAGACCCATTTCTACACACACACACACACACATACAGACGCACACCCACTTGCCATCAGGCCTGTGTGAAGCCGTGGTAGGCAGGTAATGGCTGGGCAGCAGGCGTTGCATGCCCGCCTATTTTTAAGCCTGTATGCCAGCTAGCTTAGCTTGTTACTTGACTGTGCTTTGCGCAAAGGTGTGAAGTGTGCTGTGACATGTGTTGAGGAGGCGGGGTGATGATAGGGAGAGGTGTGTGTGTAAGCGCGTGTGTGTGTGTTGGTGTTAGACATATGCTCAGGCTGACATCCTCTTTACTTTCCGAATATGTTCTATAAATTGCTACACAACGTTCTTTGGCAGTCGACAAGGTTTCCGTACCATTTTCCATTTTGTCGATCGGGTGATTTGTTAAGTAAGCCTGTCACTTATCCATCATCTTATCTTTCCAAGCACCATTTTCTACTACTCACCCACTTTCTCCAGGAAGAGGTATAGTTTAAGAAAGAGAGAGAGAGAGAGAGAGAGAGAGGGTGATGGACATCATGGACAGAGATGGTTTGATAGAGAAAAGGAAGGAAATGTGGATTCTGTGAGATAAGGCTGCAGGACTTATACAGGAGAGAGACAGGCCCAGGAGATAGGGGGAATAGATCGCTGGCAGGGAGGGAGGGAGGGTGATGAAGTGATGGATAGTGTGAGGAGGAGAAGAGGGTGTGGAGAGAGAGAGAGAGGGGGAGAGAGAGAGAGAGAGGTGGAGGTGGAGGAAATGGATAGAAATAGCCGATGCACTCTGAGGCTTACAGAAAATCAATAGCAGTCAAGAGGGGAAGCCACAACCCCCACCCTGATCCTCCTCCTCTCTCTCTCTCTCTCTCTCTCCCCCTCTCCCTCTCCACCAGACTTCTCATGTTTTTTTCCCCCTCCACTCCTTATCTTCTCCCATCTCCATTTCCTCCTCAGTGCCCTCACCCTTTCATGCGCATTTCCAACCTCTTCCTATATAGCAACACTTTGCCTTCTGCTTCTGGTCCCCTACCCCTGTTGTTTTCTCTCCTTCAGTACTGCCTCCCCTCAACCTCACCTCCCATCACTGTATTGCTGGCCTTGTCTCTTTCCACGCTATCCTTCTTTTCTTTTTCTGCAGCTTTCTGCATGCTTAAAGGTGCTACGAGGAACTTTTAAATATTTCTGAAACTGTCTCATTTTGCACCTAATAAAGATGGAACAACAGGGATCATGTAGTTCTGGTTGATGATTTAGATTTAACTTTACAAAACAAACATGTGACGTATTTTGTTGTGACTGTATGCTTGCTTGTTTTAACTCTAAGGTGTCATGAAAGGAGGCCATAAATAAAATGATTTCTTATTATTAAGTCAATGGGAATTCTCTGTAGCCGTCAGGACTTTGACAGGATTAAAGAAATTAAAAGTTGAGATAGTTGATTGTGTACTTTTAATTCAAAATATTCCATATAGACAGCAGAAGTAAGATGGTAAATCATGTAATATTTATCTCCATCATCCTGATAGAAGTCAGGGCGGTTGAGTAGGAAAAGTAACCTATCGAGCCATACACAAAATCTTCCCGGAAGTAAGTACTCATCCGGGCATTTCTCGCCTACACAAACTCGCATACACACAACCACAACATATTCAAATTGACGTCAAAATTAGTATGAGTAGGACGTTAGTAGGGCTTTTTCGAACACATTCCTACTCTTACAAAACAAAGACAACACACCAACAATAAATAAATCATAGCATTGACCCTGTCTTAGCAGTGGAGTGCTGACTCGTGTATATTGAACAGGAAGACCTTGTGCTCTTTGTCTGCAAAATCGCTGTATGCACAAAGGAAGTCCTACATTAGGACATTTTTCATCAAGTATATTATTCATTAAATCGCTCATTATAGCATTTTCCCGAAATTCCCTAAATATTCCAATTTGAAATTCATTCTGCAATCCTACTTTTCAACTTTCTCGGAGGCCCCACTTGTATAAAATGTGTGTGTGTGGTGCTGTGTGCAGTCTGTTAGTCCACTAGTGGGCATGATGTCATCAAGGCATTTTAAACCTGTTGGGTAGCTTCTGCATTGTGCGCCTCTGTAGAGTGACTGCCACTGAATGACTCGTCTCTGACTCAATTTACCGGACAATGTGCGAGTGAGCCAATGCTCTGGGAGGGGAGCTGGATTTTTGCCTATTGTGCTCGGTGAATGAGTGTGGTACAGAAGAGCGCTATATGCAGTAGTGCCATGAATGCTTCACCAGTAGTCTGTCCCAAATCATCTCGGGCAAAATACCCTTTTTTAGCTGCTTTTCACTACACTGAAGTAAGCTTTACCTAACCCAACCTTTTCAATCCATTTGTTTCGCCTGCTCTAGGGATTTGAGTATGAGAGAGGAATACATTTTTTTTAAGGATTCTTTGTTGTCAATCACAGCCTTTTTTTCAAAGATGGAGGTTGTGAACAGGAACAATCCCCACAAGCAAACAAACAGCCCCAGAGGTGAAGAATGATCTTCTAAAGGGCTTTCTCTGCACCGAGTCCCTTCTACTTTAGCGTTCTTCATCTCTATCATAAAGGTAGCCTTGTCTGGAGTGCCCTTGGGAGCACTTACCCTTGGTGTGTGCACCACTGCCACCATCTGTGGTGAGGACGTCCCCCGGCTGAAGACATGCCGCGTGAAGAAAGGGGGGGGGGGGGTAAAACAAAAGCCAGAATAAATAGAAAAGACAATAGAACGATGAAAGGATTGTTGTGGAAAAACAAAAGAGTAAAAGTCTTAGCCGGTGATGCAAGCTGGGGGTATCATCAGAAAGCTTCTCTAATCCAGGATTACTGTGTTTATTTTGTGTGTGTACGTACTGTCTGTGATCTGATCTGAGCATACCATATGTGTTTCGGTCACTTCTGTGCTGCTGTACACACGCGGTCAGCATTCCTACTCACAAACATGTTGTCATTGAGTTTTGCGGTTGTGTATTAAATCCAAGTTGCACAAGAACAATAACAAAAACAAAACCGGATTAAATGTACTGTACTGTAGATAAGCAGCAGGGGTCTTCCCACAATGCCCAGGCACAATTGTGCTATCAATTTCAACAAAAGGTATTACCAACATGTTTTCTACATTGCATTGTGAGCAATACACAATGCTGTGTTAACTAATACTGTAGCACTCACAGAGAGATACTTGCTTTAGTCTGAGGATCTGTGCAAGTGCCTGTGTGTAAATGTGGGAAGGTTTAGAGAAAAACGAATAAACTTGTTAGGGGATACCTGTTTGAGTATAACACTTTTAGCCAATATAAAGTGTTTGTAAGAGTCACCAGTATTTAGGAGAATGTATTTCTAACTGTGTGACCTTTCCTTCTCTGTGCAGGAGCCTCTGGCGGGCCCTACCACTGCCACCCAGATCATGCATATGGAGAGGAGAGTGATAAGGTGATAATATGCACCTTTTTTAATGGATATACCAACATAAGAACTGTATGGATGTTTTAAGTTGCATGCTATATTGTGTCGATATTTGATGATATTACAGATTACTATTTAATTATTCACTGCAGGTCGATACTGCTCTTAAGGATGTGAAGATATGATCTGATCCTCAAATTGTCTCTACTATTTTAAAATAGAACTTTTAAAGTAATGGAGTAAAAGTGAGACTTTAATTATTACAAATCGAATGTATTCACATTGATCTATTTTAAAATCAACACAACACATGAAAATGCATAAGGGAGGCAAATTTTTTTTCTCTCACTTTCTTTAAGCTGGAGCTTTTTAGTTAAAACGCTTGATGTTGTTCCTGTGTTCTCAGGCTGTTAATCAGGTTTGTTGTGTCCATGCGTTTACAGTGTTACCGCCTTGTCAAACATAAAGCACACCTCTGCTCTACGCTTCACTATACCTTATATACACATCAGACAAGTTTAGAGAGCCTGCTACAGTATGCCTCACAAGTATGGAGAATTGTGAAGTGTGCTTGTTGTTCATGCACATTCCTTGTCGACAAATGTGCTCACATTGCTCCTCACTTTTTAGTTTTTTCTCACTTAATCAGAGTGGCATATGTATGAGCAAACCGTGCTTTGAGGTAATCAGCTGATGGCCATTTTGGGAGACCTTTTTTTTTCTTCAAATGACTGGATGAAACAAATCTATGTCAAGCATCTAAACATATATATTTTCCATTACCATTCCGGGTGCTTATTCATTATAAGAAACGGGCAAACTTTAAATTCACAAGAGGAAGAAAATAAAATTGTATGTTTTCAACGTAGCATTACTGAATAATTTCAGCCATAGTATAATAAGTAAGTGTAAGTGCACTTCGGTAAATGATAGTCATCATCGTCACAAACAAAGGCCTGTGTAAGAGAGGCAAGCAGATGACGAAGAAGAAGGAGAAGAAGAGTGAAGGCAGGATGCTGAGGAAGGTGTTGTAGAAAGCAGGGAGGGAGAGACGACGAAAGGGAGGGGAGGCCCAAAACAAGGAGGGGGGTATTACTAATGATTTCACCTCCAGCTGTGGGACTGGGAGGCAGGGAGAGCAGGGAGGGAGGAACAGTGGCAGAGGAAACAAAATGAGCTTTGAAATCTTGTTGATGGAAAGAAAATGGGTGGGGGGAGGGAGGGAGACGTGTTCGGGGTGTCGGTAGAAGCATGTCTGCAAATATTAATGAATCTGTAAACTGCAAAAATGACCATGTTTGCTCAGTCAGTGTGGCCATTCTGGGCCATGAGAGGCCGGGGGAAAAAGAGAACCCTGCGTCGTAGTTGTGCGTCTTAGGTGTTTGCCTGCTCTCTGTGGGCCTCTCCCCTTTATTTTGGTTCTCAGCAATGACAGCGAAGTCACAACAGCTGCCGGCCACAGTTACTATATGTGTGTGGGTGTGCGCGTGTTTGGCGAGTGGATGCATGCATATCCCAAATGTGGACATAGCGATCTAGCACGCTGTAGGGTGTGTCTGTACTCGTGCTTCAGGATATCTGCCCCAGCCTGGTGTGTGCACACGCTGAATCTGGACACTGTGAAAGGAGTGTGTGTGTGTGTGTGTGTGTGTGTGTGTGTGCACTGCAGAATATACTGTAATATCAGGAGCAGTTCGCTGGGTTTCTGGGCCTTTGCTGGGAGTCACTGTGTATGCGTTTGTCTATGTGAGTGTTCTAAACATATGAAAGACAGCATGTTTTCTCTCCTTTAGTGGAAACTTGTCTGGGCCAGAAGTGTGTGTGTGAGTCGGTATGCTCAAAACAAGCACACTTTAAGAACATAAGGCCGTTATAAGGCATAACACACACACACACACACACACACACACACACACACACACACACACACACACACACACACACACCCCTTTGTCTGATACTGCTCCCCCTCCCAGTAACGCGGGTAGACAAGCCCATCAAACTTTCATACTAATGGGCAATAGGCTGCATGTGTTAAGACACAGTGTGTGTGTGTGTGTGTGTGTGTGTCCTGTCTAAGAACTTCTTGTCTTGTCCCCTTAGATTTTAGGCCCAGTTCTCAGACAGGGACAGACAGAGGAAAGAGGGGGAGGGAGTAAGAAGAAGAGGGGACTGTGGAGGGGTTCTTCTTATCTGATGGAAGGAAAGGGGAGGGGGGGAGAAAATGTCAGGCTCTGGATGGAGGCGGCTGGCTTAGATATGAAAATGGGCACAGTAGATGTCCCGAGGGTGTTTGTGTGGATGCTAGGGCTGGTAGAGAGGGTTTTGGGGTGTCTGGTAGAAAGAGGGGTGGGGGGGGGGGGTTAATGAGAGCTTTTTTTGGGGGGGGATGGGGTGGATCACTCCCTGGTGCCCTCCATCCTGTGTAGAATGGGGCATATATAGAATGTGCCTAATCTGCCCATATCACTTTTTGATGAAATAACCCATAGCAATTGGTATAGTTTACTTCAATTTGAACAAAGTGACATCTATGCACACTCCAAATTCTGTTTATCATATAACAATACTTGATCCTTCTTTTACCATTATATTTTTTTTAATTACATTTTTAATTAAAATTGTTAAGCCTCATGCAACACTTCAAATCTTAATTTCAAGTTATTTCTTTTTCACTGTGAAAGAGCCAACATTTTTGTGTCTGTCTTTCCTATCCCCAAAGACATGTTTGAAGTACCCTTTTTTTTGTTAGACAGAGATATATTTTTATTGAAAAGTGAGTCCAAAATTGATTAACCTTAATCTCAGTGAGTGGAGACTGCAACGTGTAGGAATTAAATTGCAACTGTGTGTGTTTTAGCACATATAGTGCTATGAAATAAGGAATGAACACAAAACCGAATAGCATTTTTCCTGTTATTTGAAAATGTGTTGGATCATTCAGCCCACTTTGCCAATGCATAATCCAAAATAACTGTATTGAATTATAGAAAGAACTGGTACAGGATGAGTGTAGCTATAATAACGCTTCAAAGGGGACTGGGGCAGGCTCGCTCATGCACCAGTCGGCTCAGAAGCACCATGTTCATGCACGGTGATCTACGCGGCTTATAAAAAATACAGGCAGACAGAGACAAGACGCCCTCAAAACCGTGGTGTAAGAACCCATCGCTACAACCTAAATTTGTTGTGTCATTTAGGGTCTGGTGCGCCCTTAGGCTCTCCACTAAGCTTTACCTCTCTCTTTCCTCTGTGCTTGTCTCATACACTCACACCATAGCCCCTTCCTTCTTTTACAGCGCGCTCCTATCAGACTAAATGAAGTCATTGTTATTGTTTGTCTTTCACATGAGCTACGGCTGGTCAGGCTCAGGTCATATCCAGTGCTAATGAGTAATACAGTTATGAGAGTGTACACACTGTACAGTGTGTTTGGCCCGACAGACAGACAGACAGTCCCCAATACGTTTTGTTCAGGTTAACACAAGAGCCCTGCCTCCTAAAAGAGAAGCGCTTCAAAGGGTATTGTTCTTTCTAGGCTGTGGAGCTCAAACAGTGGCAGCTGCCCATGTGTGAATGTGAATTTGCGCATGTCTGCAGGCGTTTCCATAACTGTGTGTGTGTGTGTTTCTGCCAGCCCGCTCTCCAGCTGTTTCCTGTTAGCTATCACACTGCTCTCAAGGTTGCTGAGCCCTGTGTGTGTGTGTGGGTGTGTGTGTGTGTGTAAAAAGTCACAGCCGCTGAGTCATTTTTATCACATTTTAACAACGCGTCTCTCCCACGAAGAGGGGAGGTGTAGGCAGGGATCAAGGAAAGTAGTAGAGAGGGGTAAAAAGGCGTTCAGATGTTAACTATGAGGAAATGTGTGTGTGTGTGTGTGTGTGTGTGTTTTCAGAGCACAGCTACGGCCTGCATAAGGGAGAATGACTAAGAAGAACTGACGCATAAACGTGTGTGTTCTTGCCTCACCAAGTGCCAAGTGTGAGAGTCATTTGCTTGACTGTAAGTGAAGTGACTCACAGATGAGTGGACAACATTATAACACTCGGTAGTCAGTGTAAACCCGGTCCACTACATGTTCAGCTATGTCACTGTTTTTTGTGTGCCACCCCCTTTTTTTTCTGACTCAGAAACTATTCGTCAAGCTATCCAGTTGAAGGTGTGTGTTCTTTCATCACACATGGGCCTGTGAGTGCTTGTCTTGCATTTACTCGCTCCAAGAGGAAGTGACTGAACCCTGTGGGCCTCAGAGCATGGTGTTGTAATATGCTCTCTTTCACACACACATAGAAGAACACACGCACACACACACACACAGACGCAGACACACACACACACAGAACAACACACTCTGGATCATACAGGAAATGCCTTGACTCACAAAGGAACCTAGTGTCTATGCGGCAGTATGGATTGCAGCCTGGGCCAGAGGGACTCTAATGCATGATGAAATTGATTTGATACGAGTGCTGTAGGTCACTAACCACACAGTAACCAACCTCTCTCTCCCACTCTCCTTCTCTTTCCTCCATTTTCCGACCCCCTCCCTGTGCAGAGTGAGGAAAGCCCCAGTCCAAAGCGCCAGCGGCTGTCCAGTCAGTCTGTGTTGGAACAGCTAACCTCATCCGTCCCCCCACCGTCCACCCCTTCTCCCCCCATCCGGCCCTGGGAGTCAGGACCATCGAGCCGGAGACAGCCTCACCCCCAGATCCACTACCACCAGGAGAGATGCCTCACTCCTGCTCGCCACAGACGCAGGTGAGGCGCCAAGTCCATTCCAGGCAACTTAAGCATTGTTTCCACTCGGCTCGGTGCGCTTCGGCACACATTTATTTGCGTTTCCACTGTCAAAAGTTGGTAAAGGTACCAAAATAAGCAAGTCGTAGCTGACTTGTTTTTGTTGCGCTTTCCGTGGGGTACCGAGCCGTCCCAAAGGGGCCATAAAGGGTGGAGCTACACACTGCAGTCAGTTGATTGGTCAACAGAATCATTTCCGTGTGAGAGATAAACCGCCGTGTAAAGTCAGCTCGGTTAGAGTGTCATTTCTCTAAACGCAAGATTCTGCAGAGTGCAGCTTTTTTAGTGTGTTGCGTTTTTCCCCTTCATTGAGTTAATCAGATCTATGATAACCTTGCTGTGCCGATACGAGGCCTTAGTTCTACTGCACTAAGGTTATCAAGGATCCCATATTTAAACCTTTCTCTCTCTGTCCCAGCCCGCCAGCCAGGCGTCAGCGCGGCCGTCTCTCCAGACCGGTCCGTCACTTACCTCCTCACCACCAGCCCCCTCCTCCTCCTCCTCCAGGCCCCCCACCCCGCCTGTCTCCTTCAGAGCACCAGGATGAAAACTACCAGCGCACCCCCCACCACCTCTCCACACACCAGACATACCCAGCCCACACGCCCAGTGCCTACGCTCAGCCGCTCACTGCTGGAGGCGGGGGGGCAATGATGGAGGAACCCCGAGCCTTCCACCCCCCAACCCTGTCGCCACGACTACTGCACCCGGCTGCTCACCACCACCACCCCCACCACCACCATCATCATCATCAACATCATCAGCAACAGCATCACGCAACCCAGCAGCAGCAAGGAGCCATGGTCATGGACCTGCATGAACAGGTTAGTCTGCTGATATTGATTCACATAAAGAAGCTTTTTCCATTACACGGTACCGGCTCTACTCTACTCACTTTTCTGGAAGACGTTTTTCATTACAAGATAGTGCCCCTTGATAGTACTGCCTATGTGTTTCTACTCAGTCTTGATCAGGGCGATTATTTGCACTCACTGTGCCGTGTCATAGCAGGCTGTCATTGTTTAAAATGTTGTTTTTTTTTCAACTTGTAGCTTCAACCAAAATGCATTCGTGCACCACAATCTCTTAAGACTTATCATTTTGGGGAAAGAAAATGCAATAGAGCTGGTATCATGCAATAATAATAAAAAAGTGCCATAAGATCACAAGGAGACAAAGCATGGTGAGTGAGGCTGCATATTAAAGTATGGTGTGTGTGGTTCCTCCCCAGCTGCAGCAGGCGAGTGTACCTGTCTCCTACACAGTGACCCCAGTCCCTCCACACGGCCTGGCAGCGCCTCTATGTAGTGGCCAGCATCTTCCCCCTACCTGCTCCTCACAACAACAAGTTCCTGCCTGCAGCGTGGTCTTCAGCACTGGACAACACTACCACCCAGTGAGTACAACCCACCACTGTGCTGTTTGTTAGGAGTGTGTATGTCTGTTTGTTCATACATAAATAAATAAAAAGTACACACTGCGCTCCTGGCCTCTCCTATGGGTCAACCAAAGAATAAGCAAAGTGCTCTGAAGAAAAGTGGGTAAAAAGAAGTAAAAACCTGCAGAACATGTCACTATTTGAAGGCGCTTTGTTTATTTCCCTAGGTCTTGGCTGCCCCCTTGTGGCAAGATTGGCCACATTACAACCACACCACAGTCAGAAAAACATTGAATGCATTTCAATTAAACTTCTGTCCTTTTCCTTTTCTCTTTCTTCACTCTGGCCCTCTCCCAGATGCTCCAGGCGTGTTCCATGCAGCATTTGCCGATGCCGTATGCCTTCCCCTCGCTGCTGTCCAGTGACCCTCAGTTCCTGCTGCCCCATCCATCCCACCTGTCTCACCACCCGGCCCACCTGCCCACACCCGCACAGTTTCTGCCTTTCCAGACGCAACAGCCACGATCGGTACGTACAATTATCTATGTTTCTATAGGTTACCCTGGTAAGAACCTGCAGATTTCTGTTCCCCAAAAAAAAAACTGACCTGCCTCGTCCTGCTAAATTGGCATATCTACATGATATATCTATATTTTTTTCCTCGATCAAGGTTTCTGTATTTCAAGATCCTATGACGATACTAATTCTAAATTTGTTATTTTTTTTTTAGTATTTGCAATATATTTCATCCCGTAATAACTGCAATGTACAACATTAATTGCACCGTTAAACCAATAATAAAAACCAATCATAAAATGTAACCCAACAAACAGTAGATCTCAATGTCAAACATTGCTATCATGGTTTTGCATAAGGGGTCCTACAAAGCTGCATGTACAGTACACTTCTTTGGCCCAGTTATAGTCCCACTATAAACACCTGTTGTGCATTGTTTCATGATGGATAACCCAGTGCGTTTCCCCTTTAGCCCTTGCAGAGGATAGAGAACGAGGTTGAGCTTCTTGGAGAGCAGCTGTCGGTAGGTGGGGGCTTCGGCTACGCCCACCATCACCACCACCACCACCCGCACCAGCCTCCCTCCGGCCTGCAGCCCTCCACACCGCTCCAGTTCCTCTCACACCATGACCCCCTGTCGCAGGAGCTCTTTACAGTGGTGAGTCTCATTTCACATCAGTAGCATTTGGCATGAAATCAAATTTAAAGTCCATGTCTTATTTATCTTCATTTAAGTGTTATTGTAATGTGAAGCTTGTAATGCATGTGCTTTTAAGGCAAGTCAACATTACCGGTGACAGCAAAATACATATTGAATTATAATTTTTTTAATCTATTTTAATAGAATCCTTTAATGGCAGGCGATGGGTATCGCAATTTTTACATGAATCAATTTTTTTCAACACACCTAGTTTTAATGTAAGATTATGTGAAACTGCCGCTTTTAGCTTTCTTTGGATAACAAAATGTTTATTTTTTTGTCCCAACAGCCCTATCCCCACTTTATGCCTCGCCGATTCACAAGCCGACGTTACCGCTCTCCGCAGGCCGTGCCCCCATCGCCCTACCACCCCAGCTTCCTGCCTTACTTCCTGTAAGTGTGATCCAATGCTCAAGTTTATGTTGGAACTATACAGGTGATACAGAAAGAGATTTGATTAGAGTACCGACCATTTACCTTTTTGCCCCGTTGTTTTCAACCACCCGCAGGTCCATGCTTCCTGTCCCCCCAAATGTGGCCCCCACTATCAGTCTAGAGCTGGATGTGGACGACGGAGAGGTGGAGAACTACGAGGTAGGGTCAACTGTGCCACAAGAAATGGTTTTTGAAATAGAAACGCCTGTAAAATGAACAAATATATATTCCTTTGTCTGCATATTCCACGGTGAACTTTGTCCATTAAACGTTGCCCTCCCTCTGTGAAACCTTCAGGCCCTGTTGAACCTGGCAGAGCGTCTAGGAGAGGCCAAGCCCCGCGGTCTAACCAAGGCAGATATAGAACAGCTTCCATCCTACAGGTTCAACCCCAACAACCATCAGTCTGAGCAAACGATGTGAGTACCGCTCACAAGTGTCGTGAGGAATTTGTCTGGTGTGTATGTGGCTGTTATGAGTTTGTACAAGATGCTGTTTTAACCGGTACCACCCTTTGCTCTTGTCTTTCAGGTGTGTGGTCTGCATGTGTGACTTTGAGTCTCGCCAGCTCCTAAGGGTCCTGCCTTGTAATCACGAGTTCCACGCCAAGTGTGTGGACAAGTGGCTTAAGGTGAGTCAAGACATTCAGCCGTTCAAATAACTGCTAATGTATCAGGTGTTTCCACTGTGACAAATACAATCCATGCGTCTTTGTAAAATAATTTGCTCTGGAAGCTTAGTTGCATAGTGTCTACTCACAGGACTACCTGGCAAACTTTAGATGTTGAGCAAACGGATAACACTTTAGCCAGCCAGAAGCATGCTAGTGCTAGTTTGTCATTATACCTCTCTGAACTTGTTATTTTTCTCAGTACTGGACTATTTCCCTGGCATTTTGTTTTTTCAGGACTTTAGATCAATAATTGAAGGGACGAATAAGGCCCTCTAAGCTAATGTCCTTGCTAACTGACAATAGCCTTTACCGTAAAAATAATATTCTTGCATCATTGGCAAACCATTCTTATTTCGTGCAGCAACCCTTTTATGCTGTGGTGTTTTTATAATCTATCTTTGGTATAATTTTTACTAACATATTCCGTACCTTTTTATTTTGTATTCCTTTCAGGCTAACCGAACATGTCCTATCTGCCGAGCCGATGCCTCTGAAGTCCAGCGGGATTCTGAGTGACCTTTGCGTGACCTCTACAAACAACACCCACAATAGTGACTCCTTCTTGAGCGCACCAACCAACCAATCAGTGAACTCCTCTCCTTCTATCATACGCCACGCTTCTCACGCAGTCTGCCACATAACTGGGACCAGTGCTCACTCTAGCTTCCCTCACTCTTTGTACACCCAGGACACTGAACAGAAATTCAGCAACCTTCTACTGACTCATGCTCACTTTCTCACTGGACTTGGTGGGCCTTGTGTTTTTTAGACTATAATGCCCCTACTACTCTTGCCTTCAGCTCATGGTTGACCCTTACTATGAATGGCCTTTGAAACACGTGCACGTATGTGCAGGTGGACACTTGTATTATTGTTTTTTTTTCTCACTCACTGAGCCCTTCCAAAAGGATATGACCTGTTCAGTCTTCAAAGCGATTGACAGAGAAAAGGACTTCTTTGAAAATCTTCTGTATCGTTGTACTAACAAACGGGAGAATTGGCAGTCCAAAGACTGGTCATTTCATTGTTATTATTCTGGTTATAATTAAGCATTCACATCTTTTGAACAGTGTCGGTCCATTTAAATTTGTCAGTGTGTGCATTGCATTCCTCGGCATGAGAGCAGTCTGTATGGGGTGAAACAAAGATACTGTGTGTCAAAGAGTGAGCTACTTTGAAACAGTGAAAAATAGACTTTATTTTCTCTATACGTGTGCTTGTGTGTGTGTGTGTGTGTGTTTCTGCTCCTGTGGTATTTATACAGTTCATGTGGTACAGTGCATTGACTTCCTCTTCCTGTTTTTTTTTTAAATTCCCACTCTACTTCAGATAGACTTAAACTTACTAAAGGTCAAGGTTATGTTCAGATATTAACTGACCAAAATGTGTTCATAAAATCAATGTAGGATGAGGAACACCTCCAGGGAAGTTAATGATGCTTTTTTTTTTACTCTTTTGTTTGTGTCATGTCATTAACTTGCTGTACAACTCTGACTCCATCACTCCATGTCGGCCCATATTTATTGTTCTCATCTGAAATGAGCAAAGGCTAAAAGGCACACCGTGTCCTAACCTTGAGGAAACATACCAGGTGTATTCATCTCTTTCTCAACATATTATCCACTAACCTCTCCCCACAAGGCAAATGCATATGTGAAAACAGTTGATTCTGACAGAAAACAAACAAGTAATGTCACCAAAACGTTCACACATGCTCAGTCTACTGGCTTTCTTAAGGGGATGAGGCCTTTGAAAACGGATCTGTATATCGCTCTTGGTGGTAACGGAGTGTTGGTAGATATAAGATGCATCCTCTTCTTTTTCTTTCTCCGTCATGGACAAGTTAGAAGTTTGAAGGGACTTCCACGGTCACAGCGAAATCTACTGTTTCACCAGATGGTGGATTTGACACTTCAGCACTTTAATATGTAGATTTAAGACCTACAAGCTTTTGTTTGTGTCATTCAGAACAAACCACTGATAATGTTTCACAGTCACGTGTGTGTGTGTTTGAGAACAAACATTTGAATGCATTAAAAACATATCTGTTCTCCAGTTCAAGTTCCATTCCCCACAGTATCAATCCCTCTATTATGTTTTCACTGCACATCTGCCCCCCCCCCCATATTACATCATAAAACTCCCATCTCTGTAAGGCCTATGTCAGCATGTGATGATGTAACCCAAAATATGTTCACCTCATGCACAGAGCAGGCTTTCTAATATAATGTATCACTATTTCTCACAATTGGTGTTTTGTGTCAGGATGACAACCTAATGTAGGCCTTTACAGAGAT
Source organism: Ammodytes marinus (assembly GCF_949987685.1). Classification (NCBI taxonomy): domain Eukaryota; kingdom Metazoa; phylum Chordata; class Actinopteri; order Uranoscopiformes; family Ammodytidae; genus Ammodytes; species Ammodytes marinus. The sequence goes on from NC_137235.1 coordinate 24,635,819, forward strand.
GGAGAAAAGTTGAGCCAGGCACCTGCAGTATCTTGCATCTGAGATGCCTTTTTCTTTTTTTCTATAAAGCTTAAATTTCCCCAGGTACAACTTGTATCTAACCAGTGTCACCACACAGTGTCAACACAAGTTCAAACCAACAGTATCTGCTAAGGTTTCTGAAACTCTTCTTCAGTGTTGTCAGTGTATAAAGTCATGTATTTTCCATGGGATTGGAGGGAAAATGTATTTTGTCATTATTGTTTTCTTTGGGGTCAAAAGTTTTTTTTTTTTGTGACTGTATGCATCCATTTTGTGTCTTAGGATTGTTTTATGTTGGACGGTTTCTTTTTTTCCGTTGCTTGGTACACTGGCAATTACCTCAGTCCCACTATTTATGTCTTTTCAGAAAAATGGCGCACACAGTATGATTAGTGCTTATCAATTCATTTTTGCTTATCGTTTCCGTGCAAGTTGTCCCGGTTGTTGAATATTTTTTTCCTTTTTAAACTATGAAACTCTATAATTAAAAACGGTGTCATAGTAGCTTCATTATGTATTATATCTGTAACCAAAATCATTTGAAGGCCTGTTATGATGATGATAATGATGATGATGAAATTTTTAACAAGCATTTGTACATTTTGTATGAGAGTTATTACTAGTAATACTTTATTAAGTAGTGCAATGATTTTTTTAATCCCTTACCCCGTCTTTTGGATTTCAAAAGCTGGTTCAATAATAAATGTATAACAACCTCTTCTAAAACGCTGTTTTCCAGTTATTTTTAACTCACCACCTCCCTTCCTATCTGTCCACTTTTAAATGTTTTATTCTTGCCTCTTGTTGTAAAAAATATGCAACTGATTTGTTTGTGGGACAGTCTGCTTTGTTGGAATTCCAGTTCTGCGACGCAAGACGTTTTGGTTTGAGCGTCACCACGCCCACACATGACTTCTGACCCTTTGTGACCTTTATCTACACTGCACTGTTCACATTTCTTCTCAGTCGATTACAATCAAATGCTGACAATATTTGGCAGGGCGGAACGTTTTTTTGTCCCACGCTGGCTGGCTATTTCATTGTTGCTATGGCGACAGGTCGGGAATGTGAGATTCTGTTTATTTTTGTATTGTTCCATCACCAACAATCAGTTGACTCGAACCAAATCAGGTGGAAATGGGCTGAGGCTCCGCTCTTTACGTTTTCCTCAACTTTTTCCAACTGTTTTTGTGAGTATTGTCAAACAAATACAGTTTATAGTATATCAACGTAGTCTTTACGTTGTAGTGTTAAAATGTTACATGTAATTGAATAATTGCATTTACCAACAATCACAGACATTAGTTTCAGTAATATGAACATGAACGTTGGCTGTTTAATTTCTCTTCGTAAGGGGTTTCTTTTAGGCCTTCTGAAGTGGCGATCATGGGCCTTTACGGAAGACTCCGGGGTTACTTCGGCAAGTGCCGGAACTTGTTAACCATTTCCAGCCTGATCGCCGTCTTTATGGGTAAGTAGCCTAATGCCCAGGATTTGATGCCATAGTTACGCAAGCTAATTACTTGGCAACTCGCTCCAACAGTTTAACCTGCTACAGTTAGCGCTAGCTGACCATAAAGTTTTAAGGCTAGGTTTGCCTTTTGAGACATTTCTGTCTCAACATTGTTGAGAAATAAACACTAACTTTAAATCTTCATAACAATCTAATTAAAAGACAAAAACACCTCATTCTATCTAGTGACTGCCATTACACATTGTAGGGCAACACATGGTGAACTATCAACCATAGATTGTAAGCGGTATACTGTAAACTGTCAACAGATTAATAAAACATCCAATCTTAATAAATGTAAAGTGTATAAATACCACCATCTATTGGACGGATTGAGTCATTGCACCACAGTAGGCCTCGTCTCGAGCAGCCTGACCAAACTACAGCAGTGATAATCAGACACACTTTGAACTGAACCTTTTAATTGCGACCCTTTGTCTTGTCTTGTCTTTGGTCGCTACTACTGTAACAGAGGAAATTTCCACAGCAATCAAAAATAAGAAATTCACAGGAGTATTCATAGACCTTAAAAAGGCATTTGACACAATAGATCATAGACACAATACTAATGAGAAAATTTGAAAGATATGTCATTAGAGGAGTAGCACACACATGGCTTGGTACAACCCGATCTCACGCCGAGGCGTCACTTCCAGACGCATGGACCGGCGGCTCTATTTCACGCCTTGCCTGACCAGGGCGGCTCTATTACACGCGCACCTCCGTAGTCAAAATGGCGGCCGCGGTTTTCCGTCAATGTTTTATCTATATTATAACCTCTCCCTGTCCCCTTGCCCTAACCCTAACCACCCAGGGGGCTGCAGCTAGATAGTATTGAAATGCTGGGAGAACATGTCGTGCTATTCCTGGGAGAACATGTCGGCCCCTGTTGGTGCTATTCCTCCGTTCATTTGGACGGCGGGAGGTGCGCGTGTAATAGAGCCGCCCTGGTCAGGCAAGGCGTGAAATAGAGCCGCCGGTCCATGCGTCTGGAAGTGACGCCTCGGCGTGATACCAGGTTGCTTGGTAACTATCTCTACAATAGAGAGCAGTACGTACACATACGAAATGACAAATCGGATTTAATGAAAGTAACATGTGGGGTTCCACAGGGATCAGTACTCGGACCCAAACTATTCTTACTGTACATAAATTAAATCCGTAATGTGTCAAAACTGTTATGTATCAAAATTGTTGAAATATTTGTTGTTTGCTGATGATACAAATTTATTTTGTTCTGGAGGGGATCTGAGGCAGCTTTTGGATACAGTGGAGAAAGAACTGAAAATCCTAAAACGATGGTTTGATATTAAAAAGTTGTCTCTAAAGTTAAAGGTGAAGTAAGCGGTTTATTTATGTTAATATAAGTGTTAAATCGCTCTTTATTCATACAGTGATCACTTACATAATGTGCGTGTTTCATAAAGCCGCAGTCAGCTGCTTTGCATGTAATCGGCAAATAAACTTATTGCAGTATCCCGAAACTTTTATCCAATCAGAAGAGAGAACGCTACAAACCGACACCCGTCTCACTCATACATACAATATACACTCCATGGTCTCACTGCCGGTGCACGCCAGAGCAACAGATGGGTGAATGTGTATGCGTAGGCCTACAATGGCGGAGCAGGTAAAAATCCTTCCCAATGTCTGTTTTGATGGTTTTTATCATGTTTTATCACACTTATGGATCTGAGATGATGCTAGATAACTCGCTGCTTGAAGACCGCTATGCATTAATGTGGTAGGGACGATTGAGGGGACTGCTAACTGCAGTAACTGACAGGAATAATAATAAAGTAATCATAGACCACAACTTATGCTGGAAACCACATATAAAACAAGTAAAAAGAAAAGTATCCATGTCCACTGCAATACTATATAAAACAAAAGATGTACTCAATTCAAAATCATTACACATGTTGTACTGTTCCTTAATTACCATACATTACATACTGTGTGGAAATGTGGGGAAACACGTACAAAACTGTTACCAACCCTATTTTTATTTTACAAAAGACGGCAATCAGAATCATTAAAGGAATACTTCACCCATACGGAACCGGCGTTCTATCATTATAAAATCACTATTATAATATAATGAATCAGGTTTTTCTTCCCTCAGTCTTCCCTAAGTCTTCCCTTGGCCCAGCTGTCCTGTTAATCCTAACCCTACTGTGATGTCACAAGAAGGAAACTGTAGTGTTAGACAGTGAGACCATAAAACACTCTTTCTGCCTTTTCTCAGGCTAGGATGATCCGATTAAATTTTAAATTTTTTTGCACATTTATACTAAATAGGATCTCCGAGTTCAATACACCTTCATGTTCCAACTGGTGAAGTCGGTCTTTAATAGAGCAGAATATCTTGAACCAACCAATACATTATTTATAAACTCATACACACTTAAATTCAGAGACTTAATGGAGTTCAAAACAATGCAAATAATGTATAAAGTCAAAAACAGGATACTGTAGTTCCAGACTGTATCCAGAAATTGTTTCAGATTAGACGGAGCAAGTATGAACTAAGGGGAATGTGCATGTTTACAAAGATAAAGACAAGAACAAATGCAAAACAAAGATGTATATCGGTAAAAGGAGTAAACGTGGAATGCCTTAGATGAAGAAATTAAAATGTGTAACACGGTGCAAAGATTAAAAAAAAAATACTGAAAAAGAAGATGCTTAACAGATATAAAAGTGAGGCATGAATGGCACTGTGAATATGTATTGTGGATTTATTTTGTCTTGTGTCATAACTTTACATGTATTATGTATAACCTATACAGGAATTAATTATAGCAATAATATTTACATTAACTACCATATATATATATATATGCATTGTAGAAATATATAGATCTATTGATTGTATATAGATATAGATATATGCATTGTAGAAATATATAAAATATGAAAAATCATAGTATATCAAGTTGTATACACGTATGAATTGTGAATATCAAATATAGTATCGCCAATTGTATAGATAGATTGTATAGAGATTATAAGGAATACAAGAAGCTATTATAATAAATATTATTTTTTTAACTATGGAAAAGGGTGAGGATTAAATAAGTTTATACTTCTTCCTACTCCTTTTCAGGCATATCATATCAATATATGTAATTTGTTTTCTTTTTGTGAATGATTTAAACATAATTTTTGTTTATTGTATTTTCATGCTTTTCATTTTGTTTTTGTATTGTTTTGATATGTCTGAATTCAATTCAATTCAATTCAATTCAATTCAATTCAATTCAATTCAATTCAATTCAATTCAATTCAATTCAATTCAATTCAATCCCCCTTTTTCTTGGATAAAGTAATAACATTTCCCCCGTGACTGTCTCACAGGCATTGGTTTGGGCAGGTTTCTGAGGGGATACGTCAGAATGTCACAGCTGGATAGACTATACATAGGCTTTCCAGGAGAAGTACTCATGCGGCTGCTTCAGTTGGTCACCGTGCCTCTCATTGTGGCGAGTGTGACAACAGGTAAGCCACGGGACACATAGCATTTTAAAAAGTTATAAAAAAGAATAATAATTTACACACAATGTGACATTTAAATTGGGTTTTGGCAGGTTAAAAAGAACATAGCTAAGCTCACTTGTCATTTGTAGATGTACAGTTGGCCTAACTTTTCACGACAGTACAACATTGTAACACTCATAAATGATTTAACTGACGCCGTAACCTTCAGTCTGAAGACCTCAGCTCATGCTCATATTTTTGATAGGAGTTGCCACGCTGAGTGCTGGCACCACCAGAAGAATCACCGTGCGGGCAATTGTGTACTTCATCGCAACCACTATTATATCTGTCGCTTTAGGTAAGAGAAATACCATACATTTGATCAATCTTTCCAGGCATATTGTTTAGCTGTAAAACCATTTCACCGGTCTTCTGAATTGTTTTTTACCTTTCCACTTTTCACATTATTTTTTTTTACCATGATAAAGTACTTCAGCTATGAATAGTGTATAATGTTGTATTCAGTCCCCCTGGATCGCGTATGTGCTTGTAGGAATAATACTGGTACTCATAGTCGAGCCTGGGTCCACATATATTGATGGTATACTTTTGACAAATGAGGACGAGGATGAGGAAACCTTCTCCACCATCGACGCCGTGTTAGATCTGATAAGGTGAGAATGGCAAAGTGTAAATTTGTATATTTCACTTTTCTGTCCAGCAATTTTTTATACATACATGTAAATTACCGGTAGTTTTTGGCGACTTTTTCAATTCAGAACAATCAGAATTCAAATCACTTGTCTTCCTTTCCAATTGCACGCTGGCATTTTCTTTTTCTTTTCCCTTTGTAGGAACATGGTGCCATCTAATTTTATTCGGGCCGCTTTTCAACAGGTATGTCTCGTTACTCAGCTTTCCCATGTAAGGCAAGCCACGAAGGAGACAAGTTAAAGGTCCCTATTATGCAAAATTTACTTTTTTATGGTTTTTCAACATTAGCTAATATGGACCCACAGTGAGACTACAGTCTCCCAAAGTATGAGAAAAATCCACCCTCTTTTTTACTCCACATGCACCATTCTAAAAACCCTTGTTGTTTTCCCCATATAGTGTCACAAGGGGAGAAGCCACACACCCCTCATTACCAACCTAAACTAGCAATACCTCCAACTGTGATAAGCACAACCCCAGATACCCCTAAATCTAACTGGCAGATAGATTCAAACTGGCAGTCAGACTCAGGTCCAATCAGAGCAGACCAAACTTAAAGAGACAGGCTCTAAAATGAGTGTTATAGCCCGGAAATCCAGACCCACATCTAGTACGATATAGGGTTTGGCCAAGATTATTAGACCTTCCCAACTCAAGAGGCGGCACCTACGTGTGCATATCAAATACCACTGCACGCAATTAGATAGCACCACAATCAATCAGAGCAATGACCAAGGTGACGTATTGAGTGCCGTCTTCCAAAATCGTTAAGTGTCGAGGCCAAAGCCGTTTCAAATTCAAACAACTTATCTGCATCTAGCTGCATCCATCTTTGTTTAACCTGAAAATTAGCATAAAATGTGACCTTTAATGTTGGTGGTGAAATTTTTTCTTTCTTTCATTTCTTTAGTACAAGACTCGGAAGGTGGACGTTGAACTTGATGAGGATGACGAAGATGAAAATTTTAATGCAAGCGCTGTGGCTGGTGAGGTAAACATGCCCCCTCCCCCCTTTTCAATACCAAGATTCTTTATGTGAAGTTGACGTTAACTGCGTTACCGGCCAAAACTGTTCTCACTGAGCTTTCCCGCCTTGATGCAGAAAGCAAAAGAAACGCGCCTGGTTGGGGAATACATTCAAGGACTCAACACTATGGGCCTGATTGTGTGGTCTATTATTCTTGGCTTGGCTCTCAGGAAGATGGGAGAGAAAGCGAAACTCTTTGTGGATCTCCTCAAAGCATTCAATGAGTCCACCAAGCACGTGGTTCGAATGATAATAGGGTGAGACCAAACAGCGTAATTGCTAAAATATTTATAAAACAATTTTTTTCATGTTTTAGCTAATACTGCCCTACAAATGAGAGCAGTAAAATAAACAAGTGAATCATATCTTGGACGCATCTTGGGATTTTTCTGAGCTCCTGCGCAAGTCGGGGAGCGCCACCAGTTTTTAAACACTGCCATACTGAGAAACACAGAGAGAGTTCTGTGGAGCTGATAGGCTTAATCAACTTTGTGTCAACTTGTTTGGCAATGGCTTGAATGTAACCCACATTCATTTCTATGAAAAAGTTACGTACTATAGCTTTAAATTGCTCTCCATTAACCAAGTCAATGATGTATTCCCCTAAACTTTCCCCTCTCGTTGTGTGTCCTCTCCAGGTTCTTGCCAGTAGGTGTTTTATTCATGACCGCAAGCTACGTTCTTGAGGTCGGGGACGACTTCGAAACCGTCCTAAAACTTGCAAAGTTCATGGGAGTGGTTCTTTGTGGGTGTGTTTTTTTTCTTTTGCACTTTTTGCACTATTGAATCTGCATGGTGAACGATAACTCTCTTTGCTTTAATATGGTGTATATCGTATGTATATATGTTTACAGTCACTGTTCAGTGTGTACTTCTCTGCTCCATTCCAGGCTTGCCATCCATGCAGTAGTGGTCCTTCCTGGGATCTATATCATCTGCGTGAGGAAAAACCCATTTGTATTCATTGAAGGCATTGCTCCTGCCTTAAGTAAGGCCCTGCTCATCTCCCGCAGGTAGATCTTTACATGTTTGTCTCAACCTTTGTAAGCAAAGTATCACAGTGCGGATGTAGATTGTCAAATGTACAGTATATAGTAGGGCTGTCAAGCGATTAAAAAAATCTAATTAATTACAGGCTCTGTGATTAATTAATCTAAATTAATCGCATACTTTTATGACACTTTTATACCTGTTTATAAACAGCTGTATAGCCTACTACAGTTTGTTTCTCTCTCTCTCTCTCTCGCTCTCTCTCTCTCCGTCTCTCGTAACTTCTGTCTCCACAACAGACAGCGCTGCACTGTCACAGATGCTTATGCCGATTCATTCACCATCGTCGTACTCATAGGCAAAAATATTGAGAGACACACACACACACACACACACACACACACACGCACACACACACACACACGTTTACGCGGACGACGAGACGCTAGCAAACAAAATTGAGACACGGGGAGAAAGATTGAGAGATACTGTTTTGAACCTAGCCTACATTGTTGCACCCACTAAATCAATAATGCACAGACACTGGCTGCGGAGAATAAAGTAATATGTCTTCCTACCTTCATGCTTATTAAACCGTCCATAGAGCCCTCGGCCCCCTGCTTCTCTCTTTACTTTTCTCCCTTTCACCCGCGCGGGCTGTGTCTGCTTCAGGTGCAGCTCGGTGCAGCTACACACCACTTTTGCACCGGGTCAAAGGGCATTATAGAAGTGCGATTAATCTGCGTTAATTTTTTTAATCGCGCTAATTTTTCTGTGATTAATTAATCGAAATTAACGCGTTAATTTGACAGCCCTAGTATATAGATGATGTAGATATGTAAGGACTAACAGGGGCTGCACTGTGTCTCCCAGCTTCGCCGCCATACTGACCTTCCGATGTTGCGAGGACGTCAACATGATCGACAAAAGGATCACTCGCTTCATGCTGCCACTCGGGATCAACATCAACATGGACGGAACGGCCCTTTACGAAGTGGTGGCGGTGGTTTTCATTGCCCAACTCAACCGCATCCAGCTGAACTGGAGTCAGCTGGTGACCTTGGGGTAGGTAGCAGGCAGCCATAGAATATTGATCTCATCCACTCCTTTCTGTTTGTCTTGTTGTTAAAGGCCCAGCTCAACCCAAATCTACCAAGTCCTTCTAACTTTATAATAAATTAAAGATATTGTAATTTTTGTTTTTGTTTTTTTGGCTTTCCTCTGCAGTGCGACAGTAGCAGTGTCCAGCATAGGAGAAGCGGGGATCCCGGCCACCGGAATGGTCACCACTCTCTTCATCCTGGCGGTCATTGGGATTCCTGCAAGAGACGCTTCCCTATTGTTGTCAATAGAATGGCTCCTGTAGGTTTAGTTTAACCTGTGTTTGTTTGTTTGTTTTTTTAACAGAGATTACCACACCCGATATTAAAATGACCATGCCATGAAGAGAAGAATCACACATCCCCCTTGTTCTTGTCTTTTTCAGAGATCGCTGCAACACCACCATCAACGTCCTGGGAGACTGCATCGGCGTGGCAGTGGTTGAGCATCTGTCAAAAACAGAACTGGATGCAATAGAGTGCACCGGAATAGAATTGCCCATGTGAGCGTTTTTTTTCTTCTTCTATTTATGTCTTTGTACTGCATCAAAGGTGGAGTCAGCGATTCTGGAGAACGCTTGTTGATAAAATCACTTTTATGTCAAAATCAGTGAATATCTCCTCATCATCCACAAACAGACCGTACTGTGTGCGCACTGAAACATAATAATAATATGGAGTTAATACACAGCCTAGGCACTGTAAATGGGTATGTAAACAAAGGGGGACATGCTCGTAACATAGCCTAGGAGGCTGTGTATTCATTCAGTGGATTTTATTTTAGCACACACACAGTACAGACTGGTAGTGGATCGTGAGGGGATTATTCACCAATTTTGACAAAAAGGGATTTTTTTTGACAATAAGCATTGTCACAATCAAAACAAACCCCACCAGAAACGCTGACTTCACCTTGTAAGGAAACATCTGCATACATTCAATTATTTAAGCTTTTATTCTTCTGCTCATTCATACAATAATCAACATTGTAGATGGAACACTATAATAGATTAAAATACAGTTGACTTGTTTATGATATTCAGAGAATGCTATGACCTGGATGACCCAGATCCGGTCGAGGTCAAGAAACGCAAAAAGCCAAAGAAGGCGCCAGAGAGAGGGCAGTTTGGGGATCCGCAGAGCAGCAACAGGGTCTGAGCATCGGCAGCACCACTACTCAGTGTTTCCCCTACCATTGTACAGGCGGGGCCGCCAGGCCAACGGGACCCCCCGCCAGGCCAACAGCAGCCTAACTTTAAAAAAAAATAATAATAAAAAAAAAAAATTATTATCAATTTTTCATTGATTCCGTAATAATAATATGCGAGCGTCTGCGCGGCACTGTCGGTCTACCCCTCGTGTGCGCCTGTCTTTACAACCTCTCGTTTGATCATCCCATCAGCTGATCTGTGTGTCTGCGTGTGTGTATGTGTGTCTGCGCGCGGCGCGATGCGCGTGTGTATTCGGTAAGGGTGCGCACTTGTTAAAACACGGAAGCCAATGAGCAGGAGCATGACTAGCAAGCAAACGTTGATCTAGTGGCGAAAATAAAACCAGCGCCTGCTCTATGGAGATACTAAGGACTCAGTAACAGGGACGTTGAACAGGAAAAAGTGCTGCGCAAAGTTTAGAAAGTTAAAATCGCTACGTCGCCGTGGCAACACAACCAATCTGTATCAACAGCTGAGACAGCGCTGAAAAAAACGGCATGCACTCGTTTCAGTAAGTTTACAGAAGTGCCACACTGCTACTGCCTTTGACATTCTTCTCAGAAAAGCATTCATTTATTTTCAAGGGACATATTAATTTATTTATTGTTTTAACTGTCAAGTTATCTTGAAAACAGCAGGCTATTGTAGGCCTACAAGCTTTATGTTTTTGTATTTTCAATGCTACTTTATTTGTATGTTTTAAATTGAGAAATAGGCTAGATGAAATATAATGGTCGGAATAGGGAATTTGCCTTATGTAGCACACATGTTGATAGGCTAATCATGATGTGTAGCCTATGTTAATTCATTTATTTTCAACAAGGCTATTTGCATTAAAAAAAATAAAGAACATTTTTCAATAGGCTAGCTTCAAGGTGAGGTGATTCAGATTATTCCAGAAATGAGTCTAAACAGGACCTGTCTATATTAGATCTTAGTGTTTATTGTTTTTTTATTGAAATCCATGTGTTTTTCTTCAATAGTTTACGTGGCTTGTGTCTCCAAATTATTACAGAAAATAGTTATAGGCAGGACATATGTTGTTTACAGAGCACAGAATTAATCAGATTTCGCCTCTCAAAGTGCACCAGATTGATGCATTTAACTTTAAAAAGGATAAGGTTTCTTCTGCAGGGGCATGCCCCCAGACCCCCCTAGAATGTCCATTCTCACCCAGCAGGATCTAAAAATCCTGTGAGAAACACCACATGTACAAACGTACTGAATGTGAAAGCATAACCCTATGCCCTCATTTTTAACAGGCTGTCAAAAGAGGCTCATCCCAAATGGGGTTCGTTTTGGTCAATTTCTTCTAGAAATTTGGTACACACGCGGCACGCATACTCTTTATCAGCTCTTACCACCGGGCCTAAAAAAAATTCTAGGGGAAACACTGACTACTGTTATGTTAATTACATTTTTTTCAAATTTTAATTTTGTCAACATCCTTTAAAATAACTATATTGGCCATATTTGGTTGACTTTGTGTATTTCCTTCTTGTTTCCCTATGTGTAGTTTATGCAGATGTCATTCTAATGAGCTAGAAAAAAGAAAATGTCCACTTACTCTTTATCCTTATTATTATTTCATTTGCTTGTTGTTTTTTTTTTGTTTTCATGTGATTTGTTACTGACATTTATTCAGAAAACCAAATTGGTCCCATTGTCAGTATTTTATTTAGTGCCTTGGCAGCACACACAGGGTTGACTTTAAGGGGACAGCTTCTCTTAGAATTTTTAATTTATTTCTTTTGCTGTCACATTTATTCCATATTTAGCATTTTCGATTTTGCCACTGCGCTTTTTAAATAGGCTAGCAATTATTTCTTGACTTCATTGATTTATTGATTTGAAAAGTAATTCTCAAGTACTTAAAAAAAACATTCAGTATATTCATATGGCATTCATTTCATTTTATTTCTTTATTTCTTGCCATCACATTTCCTGATTTTTGGTTTTGAATATACTTTCAATATTATACTGCTACATGCACATTTGTTTTTGTTAATTTGATATATTTGGAAACACATTCATCCCAGTTTGTATTTTATGTTTTATGCTTCAGCGGCATAAAGAGGGTCCACTAGAAAAGAATTGCAAAGTGAAAAAAGTGACTATAACTTCTTTGTTTGGTTTATTTCATTTATTTGCTGTCACATATTTGCACTTTTACTTTGAAAATGTTCCTTTAAATATGCCTTTTAGATGTGCTGACATGACATAATAAATACCAAAAAAAATTAAAAAACTGAGCTGTTGACTGTCCTGTATTTGCTCCTTGGTGAACAATGAAAAGGATAAAAAATAACACAGTTAATAAAAACAATACACGAGAAATAATAAATGATGGCTGATCGTGTAGGACACATGTTTGGCTGATTCATTACGTTCTGTCGTCATTGTACAACCAGCAGGAGAAAACTTTTTCTGATCCTTTCAGAAAAGTTCTATTATGCACGTACTTCTTTAGTACGTGCATAATAGAGGATTAAGTGATGTTTTTTTGGTTAATATGTTAAATCACTCTATATATTCATACAATCACTCTAACAGTATGCGCAGTTCATAACACAGGTCTCCCAGTCATTCCGCTTTGCATAAATTGCCAGTTAAAATTTAGAGTATTTTATCAAATCAGGAGACAGAGCGCTATAAAGAGGCAGGTCTCTGTGCCTGCGAACGATGATTCGCTGCTTTCCATCGCGGCACTATCTGATGAAGACGGCTGTGTGTTCATGTGGTGGCGACGTAGGGACGAGGGAGGGGACTGCTAACTGCGGTCACTGACAGGAAGTTTGCTAAAAGAACCATATCACTTACTTCTCCTTTAAAGAACATCTCGACACAGCCAGCAGCGACTTCAGGTTAAAGGCACTACGAGTAAGATGGCACGTTGGCGTCCCCTTTGGACAAAAGCGGTAGTATTTTTACGACGCCCGCTGTCGCAAATGCTCGTGCCAGGCGCGTGAGCGTGGATTGAGAAGGGCGCAATATAGTGCATGTCTGTGTGTTGAAAGTGTGAGGACTCTTTTCGGCTCTGTGAGAGTGGTTTTGACACTGCATCAACTAATGCCAGTCAGTGCTACACGCACCTGATTGCAATGAGTTGATGCAGCAGCGTCACCTAACTACTCTCTCTCACGGAGCTGAAAGACGTGTCCTCACAGAAAGCGAATGAACGAGAGATGGCAGTTAGTTAGAATGGATCACGATGAGGTAATGTGTTTGTAAATAATGACTATTTCAGATAATGGTTATCTGATGATGGTGAAGCAAAGCAAACTTTGTGTTAGTACCAACCGCTCATTCATTTAGGAGTAAACACTGCAGTCCAGTTTCGCTCTCGTGAAATTGTATACACGTTGCTTGGCAACGCCCTCCCGCCCGTCTATCACTCTCCCTTTTTCGCTTTTCTTCTCTTTTTTTTCTTTGATGGTTCAGCCCCGTTATCAGTAATTATGACGACAAATAACTGTCTCAAACAAGGCTCGCGCTCCCCTTCCCTCACCTCACCTTCCCTCACCTGGAGTGATAGGCTCTCAAATCGCGCTGCAGCGCCACACTGAAATCTGCGACCAATACGGATATGTGGCCATAGAGCCTGCACGAGCGAACCGAAAATCGGACTGGGTGTGCGACCAGACCAAAAGCAGTAATAAAAACTATATAAAAACGTCTTTCTTTGCACTGATGGTCTCGTTTGCTGTTAAAGGTAATTTATGATTATCAGAGGAAACATGAGGCTGTTTAAAAGATATTTAAATGTTACTCGTAGCCGCTTTAATGTCTTTGTCTTGGCTGCCGTCAGAGTGCTGCTCCACACAGAAGAATGGATGCTCCAGCACTTTAAAAGGTGTTATTCTCTCATTCTTGTCCACCAGCAGCATCTTTTTTAGGAGGTCCATAAAGTTATGCAGCTCGTTCTTCTCTGCCTGGTTCCAAAAACACATCACCTGGAACAACAGGAAGACATGTTTATCAAAAGGAGATATTAAACCTTATTGGTTCATAGCAGTGCTGTCAATGAATAAGGCTCCAAAGACATACACTGTAATCAAATATATTCATGTCAAAACCTTACATTAATGACTTATCAAAAGAGAGCAACTACCTCCTCCAAGGCATCCAGAGAGTTGAGGGGGAAAACAATGTATGTCTCTGAAATGATGCCCAGTTCGTCTGGCAAACTCCTCAGGCGACTCCAAAAAGACAATGTTGAAGTTTAGTTGAGGGACACAGACAGACAGACAGACAGACAAGAAGGTTGCTTGACACTCAGCTCCACTCTTTGCACTGTTCATATTCATCATGACAAAATAGGCCTGTATAGAAAAGTCTGTAAATAATTTCTTTATTTTTCTGAATTCTCTAATACATTAAATATTACTCATTTGAACTGATTATTTGCCTGTTTATTAGTGATAATCAGTCTGGGCCAAGTTGACCCACAGCATTCTTCTTAACATGATATAGGAAAGCTAAAAATGGTCAATATGTGATTTAACAGAGTGAAGGAAACAATAGAGTGAATGCTTTACGAGGTATCAGAAGAAATCAAACAAAACAGACAGCCATAAGTCATCACGTTAGTCCAAATCAATTTGGTGCATAACATGGATAACATGACTAACATGCCAGAAATGCAAGAATACTAGAGAACAGCAGTTTTAATGAACTAAAAAGGCATATCAAGCGAATTATAAAACTCAATTCAAAGTGCTTAAGATTAATTACATTTCTCCAGATTTGATCCAAATTTCAATAGCTGTCAAAATACTGTCAACTCTCTGACTATCTTCTGTTCATTGTTCTTTTGTTTGTCAGTTAAAAACCATAATTTGGCTTTAGACTGTAGTAGGGCTATACAATGGCCAGAACCCACCATTCCAGGGTCAATCATTAGGTTACTATTGCCATCTAGTGGTGAACATCATACAGTACATGCATGACCACTAAGACGAATTCAAAGACCTTTCATGTTTTGGAATGCTTAATTCCACCTGAAGAGTGCCTTAGAAAAATATGCACACACGCGCACGCACACGCACACACACACACACACACACACACACACACACACACACACACACACACACACACACACACACACACACACACACACACACACACACACACACACACACACACACACACACACACACACACACACACAAATACACAAACACACAAAACTGTAGAGACTGGCTGGTTAAACAGTGCCAAGCTCATGTTTGAAATGATTTTGAGATACCTTTTTGAGTGATTGTTTGAAACAGATCCAGACTGCCGTCATGATGTATCAGTGTGTGAGCTGTTTGCATCCAGAGTCAGCTAATCCTCCTGAACCCAGCCAAACATGAAGACATCGTGCCAGAAAAAGAAAATGACTGCATCTCATCAGGTGCAATTTTACAATTTTTCTGCATCATTTAGTCGAGCCAGAAGCCAAGCATACTGCTGAAGGTATTTGTTCACCAGTGAGTGGGGTGAGGGGTTGAGGTAAAATATCACCAGTAGTAGAACTCCCAGCTATGCTTAATAGTATAAGTACGAGCATTTCCACACTGGCCAGGCAGTAGCTTTGTGTGACATTTCTATTAGGCCTTTCACACCAAAATGAACCAAGAGTCAGTTCCAGGCTGGTGTTGGGGTCAGTTCAAAACTGGTTACAGCCTTATCCCAGTTATGAACCGGTTGGTTTCACATCGACCGGAGACAGCCATGGAGCCGGCAAGAGAGCAACGTCATGACGTCACTGTAAACGTGTGTGTACGTCACCCGACGCCGCTGCTCTTGTGGCTAACGCTAAAGCTACCGCTAGCTTTAAGCACAACAACAGCGGCGAATACGTCTTATTTTTACACTTGTTGGCTCTCGCTTTGCTTTCTTAAGCAAACAGGACCTATACAGCGTATTCTCGCCGGTCAATTTGGTCGCTACGTTCGGTAATTATGTTATGTTTACGTCTCGTAGTAGCGGTGTTTTTAAATATGGCGGGCATGAGGTTTGAGTTGCTCTGGTTGGTCAGGATAATCCCTCCCCCAACCGTTCGCGCAAGCAGTTCTTATCAAACCCTGCTCAATCCTGGGGTATGAGTTCCCCCGGTTTTTACGGCCCGGAGCAGGCTCTCTGGCGGTGTGAAACCAAAACACTGGCTCTAACTCCGAACAAGCCCAGAACTAGCTCCGATTTTGCGGCGGTGTGAAAGGCCTATATGTGGCCGCCCCAGCCCCCTTAAGCAAACTATTCTCCAGCTGTGAAAAAATAGGAAGTGTTTTTGCTAAAATAATCACACTCCCACAAAAGGTCAGATCAAGTCACATGTGTTGCGTAAGAAGCCCCATTTGGATGCACATGCACTCACTAAAAAACACTAATGTGATGATGAAAGACCACAGGAGCTTAAAGCTCTCGGGGCTTTGATGACTGTGACATGTTACACCTGTTACCCTTCTGTCTATATGTGTGTGTCAATGTGTGTGCCTTTTCACTAGACTTATGGTGCCACAAGGGTGATACTGTTGTTGTTAAACTTGTTGTTTCTACTATTTCTATGAATAATATTTGTACTTGCACTCTAGTATCTGTCATATTATGTCACTTCAATCTTAGTTGAGTTCAATCATCAGGGAAATGCAAAAAGGTGCGTGATAAAATAAATATATAAAAATTAAACAGAGGTTTGATCGTAGAGGTCTGGCGCAGGACACCAGGGATTTCTCTCTCCCACTCGGCTGTTTGCCAGTGAAGGCTGCAAGTAATACCATAAAAACAACAGTTTTGTGTGTTGACAAACAACACAAGATGCACACGGGGGAGCACCAATGCCCTCGGGGGGTCGGTTGTTTTGTTGCTGGATGTTGAACAGCTGCACTTCATCAGGTATGTGGACGAGAGAGCAGCGGACTCTCTGCAGGCCACACAGTCCTAGACTCTGGCTGTCTGCTCCTCGCTCCAGTTCATTTAGCCCTATCACATCAGCCCACACACACCTCCCATTACTACGCCAGTGGCTCTCCCATCTAATCGTCTCTCACAGCCTCAGAGCTGTTACACGTCTTGTACACCTCCAGCTCCAAATCACTCTCACGTTGATGGAGTGGCTTCTCCCACCCTCTCCCCTGGAACAGTCTGCCCTCTCAGGATCATCTTGGTCTGGGTTGAAAAAACCATGTGACATGACATGATCATCCTCACCAGCATCCAGTGCTTAGCTGCTGCTGCTGCTTCTGGTTTGAACTCAAAACGTTCCAACCATATGACTTTTACATCCGCTGGCTCACTGTGACATGCCATGCTTTGATGCACACCTTGGGTCATTCCCCGCCTTCTTGCTGTCCTCATGCATCCAGACAGACATCGGTATTGATTCAGTTGAGATGCGTTTCACTCCCTGCATGCATTGAGAGTACCATGATTTTTGCAGTAGCAGGTTTTTAGGAGGCATCTTTGATAGTTGAATATTACATCGCAGACATTTTAAATATAAGACCTGTCTTATATTTTAAATGTCTGATGGTCTTTTGTCTTGAGTAGTGGATATTTTCAGGCAATGTATACAAATAAATAATTGGCCTGCAGTGTTTTTTTTTCTGCCTTTCAAACCAATGTTGCTGCTGTTGGTCCAGCTGCGCTCTCCATTTATCTGACAGGATAACAATGCTCCACTGGAGATGCTCATTGGCTTTCATTAGCACACTAGTGTGAGCTCAGCCTGGTGTGTGTGAGTGCTTGTGTTCATGAACAGGAAAGGAGGCTGTTTGCTGGAGGCTCTGCCAATCTTTCATGCAAGTACGCACCTTACCTGGGTAAATTAACATTAAACACCAACAAGTACAGTGTAATCTTTTCTCTGTGTAAGCCTGTGTCCTGCCTATAAATACATAAATATGTCAGTTGTCATCAATGCACTTTTACTTAGCAGCCTGGACCTGCTGCCTGCCTGCCTGCCTGCCTGCCTGCCTGCCTGCATGAGAGGGAAAAGGTACAGTCCCGTAGCAGTTGAGTTAGAGATGGAGGGTATTGTGAATGACGGTGGAGCCAGTTAACTTGGCTGAAGCCGACACACACTTCCATTATGGCAGATTGAAATGTCCACTGGGCCGTGTAAGGGAGTAATATGTTAGTTATATGGCCTGGACTCTGAAGGATTTATGCACAGGCTAGGCCCCATCAATAATGGCACTGGAGTAAATCTCTCGGCACGTTTTTGTTTTGACGTCATTATTTCTGTTTTCCAGTGTGAGAAATGGAAGGGCGTATGCATGGATCCACTAGCTTCATCTGCGTGACAAAAAATCAACTGAAAAGAAGTGAAAAAAAAGGATTTTCCTGTAAATGATGAGAGTGTGATGTGATTTCATTAATATTCCATAGGGCTAAATGTTCTTTATATACCCTGCTTGTGCGTTGTATATTTGATTGTTTTATTGTCCATTTGTTTTATTACGAAATAAATTATTTTCAGTCCCCCCCCTGGCCAAAAGTAATCCATGCTTTGCGGCTGTTAGCCACCAAGGCTGCACTGGGTTATTCATGAGCGACAAGCAGAAACGTCTGAAAGAGGTGCAGTCGTCTCGTGTCTTCTCCTATTTACTGCTTTCACACCGTAGCCTTTCTCTCCTTTCCATGGGACTTCTGCTGCAGAGTGGCCCGCGACATGCCTCTCCTCTTAGTGGGGGGAGGTCAAATCATATAGCCATGTGCACCCAGTCTAACTGTTAAGAATAGTATATGGAATATAGAGTGTAGAGCCAACCCCCAGCCACACACACTCTCGCTCTCTCTCACACACACACACACACACACTCTCTCTCCCTCTCTCTCACACACACACACTCTCTCTCTCTCTCTCTCTCTCTCTCACACACACACACACACACACACACACACACACACACACACACACACACACACACACACACACACACACACACACACACACACACACACACACACACACACACACACACACACACACACACACTAATGTCCGCAATTTATCTGTGGACATTAGCTCCTTCAAAGTACAAAACTAACTCTCTCAATGAAAGTAGATTAACATGAATTATTGGTAAATACATAAAGGCATTTGTTGTTGTTGTGATTTCAACCTTGCTCTAAAGGGTGTTTTGCTTATTTTTGGTGTGACTGTGTGCAGAGAATCAACCTTCAAGTTGAACTGGAGTTCAATTTAAATGTCAGTTAAAATGTCACTGTGATTTCCACTAGTCATATTTGGTTGGGATTTCAACTCTGCTTCCAAAAATGTGTTTGCGTATTATTAGTGTCGCTGTGCAGAGTCTGGCACCAGTTCAAACTAAATGTCAGAAAGAAACATGCACAGATGAGCAGGATTTTGTGATATCACAACTAGTTTGGAAGCCAATCGAGGGTCCAGCATGCAACTAACACACATCTGCTACAAGGAGGAAACTTAATTAAAAGCATACAATATGGGCACATTAAGAATGGAATTCAGTTTTCAAATGAACAATACCTGCATATTCTAAGATCAGTGGATGACAGGATGCACATGCAATGCAAAGACATGGTTTCCATGCAATTTAACTTTTTTAGTGTGACAGATTTTTTTTAAAAACTTTTTTAGTGTGGAAACAAACACAAATTATTATCAAAGTGCATAGTGTGGAGCACTGTATGTGTGGAAAGCCTTGTGAACAGTCAAGTGGTTCTTAGTAAGAAGCTTGTACACAGCTCATTTTGGCAAACCCATTGGTAAACTCTGTATTATTGGATACCATTTGACTAGAATAGAGTCCATTTGTAACTGGAGTCAGTCATTGTCTTCATACATTGTTGATGTAGAGTCAATACAGTGGGGCTGTTAGGAGTACAATCTCCAACAAATAGGCCCACACATTATTCTGGCCTGTCAAATCATCAGGTAAAATACCCTGTATGAAATGATATGGTTCCAAAGGTAAGCATATTCCTAATATTTTTTAATCTCTTCTTTGATTTCTTGCCAGTATTGGTAATCCCCATCAGTGCTTAGCACATTTTGCTGACTACACTGAAAAAACAGCCTTAGGCCTACATCTTCCCATTTGTTTTTAAATCACATTTTGTATTCTCTGCTCCCTTTAAAGAAAAAAAAAATCCATTCCCAGTGCCCTTTTCACAAAGCAGTTGAAATAAATCCTCATAACGCCCTTACCCTCATTGTGTCAATATCTGGTCACAACTGGCACTCTACCGGCGTCTGCTATATTTCGAAACTGATTCCAGTGATCATAATGCTTATCTTCATATTAAACACACTTCGAGTGAACTTGGGTCCAACCAAACGCTTATAAAGAAGTCACGCTTCTTATAATGTCTGCTCATTTGCCAAAGCGAACTGATGATATCATATTTTAGTAGTCTACAAACTCCCAGAGTTGCGTTGTCTTCGAGTTTGGGTCGCATTTAGTGACACGTTGAAGTAGGTTATCAAAGCGCCACTGGCACAACACGGGCCATCTAAGGCAGGTGATCATCAGTGCGAGAGACTTGACGAGTGTTTTTTTCCCCCTCGCTCTGGTCCGGATCTCAAAGAGTACGCACACACACACACACACACACACACACACACACACACACACACACACACACACACACACACACACACACACACACACACACACACACACACACACACACACACACACACACACACACACACACACACCACCCCCCACCCCCTACACAGAAGCACACACACACACACACACACACCGACCCGACCCACAGACACACACCTACTGCTTCACCTTAGGGCAACACGGGCCTCTTTTTGGACTTTAACGCCTGGGAAACGTATCCCGAGGATCCGATGTAAGCCTACAACACGCGTCTTATTTGTGCGCCCGGCACTTTTTTTCAGCAGCTGCTCCGATTTCTTCCCTACGCACTAGAACGTGTCTGCGCTTCATCGGATGATAGCGAACTTAACTGTGGGCGGTTTTATTCATTCACCGAATAAGGAGATAAGTGAGGATTGTGTTTTCGGGCACATCAACAACAACAACCTCGCATTCGTTTTAGCGGTTGGATTGGGATGGAGATCGGTTTAAATGTCACCGTGGCTCTTTGGTTGTGGCTGAGGCGGCGGGCAGACCAAATATTTTTCAAATAGCCTATAATAATAATTTGAAAAAAAAAGACCAACATGCTGTTTACCCAACACTCGTTTTCTACAAATATCCGGTTGATAACAGTGGCCAAAGTTTCTTCTTGCGTCCATGTTTTTGCGCCGCTCAATATTCCGGCAGCAGAGGAGCGAGCGGAGCAGGTGTGTAGCAGCGAGCGCAGAGAAGAGGAGGGAGATGTAACAACAGAGGGAGGCTTACTGTATCGCGGCGGGATATAAACACAGCAGTGCACGGCCAGGGCGCTCCTTTCTTTCTACCTTCCTTCCATTCTTTCTTTTTTTAAATCTGGAGGACAATAGGAAAAAGTAGAGCAAGTTTGCCCACAGAGGGAAGCAGAGAGGACATGACTGCCAGCACGGTTCTCCTGCTCTCCATCCTCTCTCTCACAAGTAAGTTCTTTTTCGCATTCTTGACATTTCACAAAGTAGTATCTCTGAGTGCAGGCGACGCGACACGCTACATACTGTTCAGATCGAAACGTTTCGTCAAGATTCGAAAGTCAAGAGCCTTTTACGCTTTGATGCATTGTGACGCTGTCCATGGTGCTGAAATACACACACACACACACACACACACACACACACACACACACACACACACACACACACACACACACACACACAACTTTGCCATCGCGCAGAAATCTTTTAAGAATATCAGTGAACGAGTGTCACTCAGCAGAAGAGATAACTTGCCTCAAGATGAATTTAGTGACCTGTAGATAATCTGGTATATGTTATTCTTTATGGGAGAAACCTTAAAGCCGACTCGAGCTGAACGAACTGCTTCTTCTTCTTGGCATTGCATATGTCCGTATGCATTAGTCGTTCACTTACGTAATAACGCCATCTGCTGAGGCACATGTGACTGGAAATAAACAAGTTGGAGTTCAGCCTTTCAGGACTTGTTATGTTCTTCTATATCATTATATGTGTGTGCGTATCCTCTTGCTCATTGTCACTGTAAATGAGGGCAACATGCCTCAGTGTCTCTGGAGTTGATGTAAAGGTCATTGCATTGAATTGAATATTGTGTAATAAGCAGGAGGATGCATGGAATGGAAATTAGTCACAACACAATTAACTAAACATATCCATAAGTTCATGATTGCTATCCCTTAGCTCAGCTGTCTTTACACTGGAGGTCATCAGTATATAGCCAGGGCCCGGGGGTCAGGACTTTCAAAACACTGAAGGCACGAGATGAAGGATCTCCAAGGGGGAAAACAACTGATCTTAGCAATGTTGGAGGACAGTTGGCAAAAAAGGCTGACTCTAGTCTTTTTTTTTTCACATTTAATTATTCATTCGGCCGTTTTTTTTTTAATGGTTGAATGCTTTTCAAACTCTTCTCCACATGCCACGGATATCACTGCTTCAAATCACACTTATTTTTCTCTCAACAGAACAAAAGCCAAATTGTAAATTCTGAAATATCTTAAGTGCAAACGGAGGTCACAAACAGCTTTGAAGGAACCATCACCATGTTGTATGTTGTGTGTTCCTGTAGAGTGTAAATAACTCCCCGGTCGACTTTGAATCTGTAAATAGCATTTTTGACATAAACAGCCTCGGGTTTAGTTCACATTGCCTAGAGGAGCATTGTCTAATTGACCCGACACAGCCCGTCTTATATACAGTATGTGTGTATTCTGATTTACGTTATACCCCCGTGTCCCAAACATACACATGATGTAAGGCTCTGTTATGTCTTAACTAAACTCTTTGCAACAACTTCATCAGTCAGCCTCAGGGTTTTATATGTAGTGCCCATACTCTTAAAAATACTTGGACGTAAAAGCAGATGGGCCCTATGAATAATTTACACAGGGTTATTTTATACCTGCTACTGCCAAGACAGCACCGTCTTCTGTCTTTGGGGCAGAACACTTGAATGTGTCTTTCGCTGTCCACAAAGAAAAGCCACACTAACGTGACCTTGATTTAGGTTTTCTTCTATGGGCCGTCGAATTTTAGCATCTTTTCCCCATGGTGCTGTATTAGTTTATAGGCTAAAGGCTTTAGCATTAGACTTATCTTTCAACAGGGCTTTAAAAATAAAAGAACAAGACAATACATCTGAGACAATAATGTATATATCTGCCCTACAAAGATAAATGGACTCTGACAATGATCAGGTATGACAGGCACTATACTGTACCATCCATCAAGGAAAAGATACTCTGGAATTTAGGTCTAAATTATTGAAATGATGTAATACACCATGGAGGCATATAGCACTTCTCTGTGTCTCTCAGCATGTTGTTGTGAGTGTTTGCTTTTCCCCGGAGGCCTGGAGACTTGGCCTGGGCTTCGTACTATGGCAAAGATGTTCAGCACTAGTCCTCAGCCACTGCATCAGTGTTTCAACTGAAGCACACACAGTTCCAGGATAATAAAGAGTCATCTTACCCTCCCATGTTGCATTTGGACATCAATAATACAGCCCACAAGTTACAATGGTTGTGTTCCAATCCCCATACTTCCCTGCTATTTGGAATGACAGAAATATATTCAGGATGTCTCAATACATTTGGTCAGATGCAGTATGTCTAAAAATACCCAGTTGCCCAGGGGGGGGGGGCCTTATGGTGTAGCGGTTGGAGCCCCCCGCACCCTAATGAGGCTCAGTCCTCGTCACAGCAGACCCGGGTTCGAATCCAGGTCCATTGGACTTACACGATAATAGTGGTGGTGACCTCTCACTTAGAGGGGAACTCCACCCATTTACACAAGTCTGTTTGCTGGTGTTGGGCTTCGGTAACTGCATTTGTAGAAACAAAGTTATCTAACTTTTTTTTTTGCCCAAGAGGGAGCTTTGTGAAGTCTGATGTGTTGCTTTGCAGTAAGTCATGTCATGCAAGTCAGCATCAGTTGTTGCTGAAGACAAGTTTGAAAATGTAAACAAATCGGGGGGTGTAGAGTGGGGCCAGTACTAGTTTAACACATCGCAAACCATACTACAGATGTTTGAGTTGCATTGTGGGTAATACGGGCACAGAAAATTAATGTGGTTCAGCTGCATACATTTTGATACTTTTTAGAAAATGTGTTAAAAAAGTGTCATTAGAGTGCCATGCCAAATATTTGAAGTACACTTGGCTGTAAACTGGAATAACTCATGAATAAACACATAAAAAAGTATTCTATACTATACAGTACATCTCAATAAAGTTGGTTTTCTGGGACTAATTGCCAGGTAACCAGCATAGATTCTAGAAGTTAGTGGTCTTGGCCAAGTATCAGTTAAATTATGCCTCATAAAAATGCTAATTTTATGGGGGATATATGGGGGATTCATGCCCTGCTTGCCATTGTTTCCAGTCTTTCTGCTAAACTAAGCCATCTGGCTTTTGGCTCCTGCTTCTTACTTAACAGAGCGGAGAGTGGCATTATTCCTCTCAGCAATAAAGCAAATACGCAGGTTTCTTGTGAGTCCTGCCTCCCTACAGTAACAATCTAACTGTGCCCTGTAATAATTAATTGGCACTTCAAAATAAAAAATACCATTTGATTTCTAAATCTCTAAGATTTTTATCCCATTATACCCTAAGCCTTTGTCTTACATATTTCCTTTGTTTAGGTACTAATATATAAAACACTCTATACTAACTATATAATTAGACTTAGTAACTGCAGGCTGTAATCTAAAACACTGCCACTAATGTTCACACACAACATATAGGCCACACTTCTGCATGAAGGGCACTTCAGATAAAATGTAAATGGGATTAAGGCCTTGAACTATATGGATAACCCTCAATTTAACATATTTCTCCTGCAGAAAATACACTATTCAGGTTTTTCCTCAATGTTCAACTGCTTTATATTCTGAAAAGCTGTAGTTCCATTAGCTTCTCATAGATCCACTTGCCAATCTGGCTTAGACATAGCTGGAATCATTGGCGTTTGCTGTGACATGACGACACAACAGGGGGGCCTTTGACATAAAGAGGGACGCCCATGCTCACTCAGCCTTCCCAGCACGCAATGGTACAATGACAGCAAATTCATGCGGCACAGAGGGGGAGAAGCGTTGCAGATATTAAACGCTCTCCGCGCTGTTGTCACTCGGTTTGACAATGTGGACATAATGGCTGTGGATGCCAGGAGACCCGGGTCAAAAAGCATTCTGCCTCTGACTAATTCATACGATCGCTTTTACATAACCAATAATTTAGGGCTGAGGAGACACAAAGCTTCAGGGATCCTCTCACAGGGATGGATGGATGCATGGCTGGATATTTGTTTGTTCTCTTGCTCCAAAACCCAGCAGTAATGCACACACACACACACGCGCGCACACACACACACACACACACACACACACACACACACACACACACACACACACACACACACACACACACACACACACACACACACACACACACACACACACACACACACACACACACACACACACACACACACACACACACACACACGCACACACACACACTAGGGAACATGTGATTTAGCCTGGTTGCCCTTTGGTTAATTTACTTCATTTACAGCCAACTTGTTTATTGTTCATCATTCATGAGGACACTGACGTGAAGGCTTGCTGGCTTTGATAGATAGAGAGGATATCATGCATGGAACTGAAACACACGTTAGATGCTGACATTATATTTGATGTCACGATGAAAAGGGACACGCAATTCTCCCACGAACAGGGTTTATATCGTTTGCCAATAGGAAATACTTTGTTATTTTCAGAGCAGCACGGTTGCAATCAACTATATTGTTAATGTAGAAAACAATAACTAAGGAATTGATGATTCAAAGTGCTATGTGTTCTCTGTGTTGTGAATGATGCAGGCAGCAGGGCAGAGAATGCAGAGGAGCGGCTGGTGAACTACCTGTTGGGTCCTGAGCGCTACAACAAACTGATCAGACCGGCTGTCAATAAGAGCCAGCAGGTCACCATCTCCATACAGGTGTCTCTGTCTCAGCTCATCAGTGTAGTGAGTACATTTATATTACAAAAAACACACATTTGCACGCACGCACAAATGCAGATTATCACAGAATGTTCATTCTTCTCACATTGTTATTCAACAACAAAGACATCCTGACTCTTTCATAAACAATCGTTATTGCATTTTGTATAACAGTTTTATACTAACAAACATTTACACACTTCCATTCCCCCGCAACTATTACCTTAACCCAGTGCTTCTCAAATGGTGGGGCGCGCCCCCCTGGGGGGCGCCGTGAGTTGTCAGGGGGGGCGCGGACTGCCTTGATCAAGGCAATTTTATTTTTAATTTTTTTAGGTGCTAGCAAGCCCGATGTGTGCTTGTGTATGGTCATATCCGCGCGAAAGGTTGCGATTTGCAGTAAATAAATGTCCACATGTGTATCCAAGTGTCTCTGTAGGC
The DNA here is from genome assembly GCF_949987685.1 of Ammodytes marinus. Taxonomy (NCBI): domain Eukaryota; kingdom Metazoa; phylum Chordata; class Actinopteri; order Uranoscopiformes; family Ammodytidae; genus Ammodytes; species Ammodytes marinus. The sequence goes on from NC_137235.1 coordinate 24,662,417, forward strand.
TATTCAAAACGAAATCAAGCAAGTAGACTAATAATAACATTAATGAATTATAGGTTATCGCATCACAGAAGGCCTATTGGCCTATAATAATAAAAAACACCACCTTAACTATGTTTACAGTTTAAAAATGTTTTGAATGAAATGCAAACCTCACGAAAACATTTCGGTCCCCTAGGGGGGGCATGACAGAAAATAATTGAGAACCACTGCCTTAACCAATCCTTGGACAGATGATATTAATAATAATAAAAACAAGAATAGAATTAATACAAGAATGCTCATTAAATAATGACTTTTTTTCTTTGTGACATCCATACTCTGACACAATATTGATAGGTGCATAACCAAAACCCTTTTTGATGTGTTTTCATAAATCATATGTTTTGCTGAAAAATTCTAAACAAAGTCGATTCAGTATTAATATCACTGCAGCCTGGTCACAATGAATTCATTGCACCTCTGCTTCTTTATGCTAGATGTGTCTTGTCACCTAGACCTGACAACTTGAATTCATATCTTCTTAGGCTTCCGGCAATTCTTGTGCGTTGTCCTTTTTGAATGTCTTTTCAGATATTGAGGCTTTTTAAAAAAAATGAAGGCTGCCTGCTTTGCACTTTACTGTGAAAGAAGAATCACAACCTCTAACATGTATTCTACATTTTATTCCTAAACATGCAGTGTCATGGTCATCGATTAGCGCTATTGATATTAATATACTTCTCTATAACTAAAGGGGGTGAAACTGTTCAGTGTTTTGTTACTTTCTTCAGTACAGTGACTGGGCCCTGCCCACCTTAAATGCAACTTAGATAAAACAGCTGCATAAATATTATAACAGCACTGAATAAATAAGCGCACTTAAGAAATATGACATCATTATATGGGCTATAATAAAAGCGTTCTGATAATGCATCGTACTGCCGGTGTGGGGAAAGGAGGGGGGGGGGGGGCAGGTGTGGACCCAGGGGTGTCTGACAGTTATACCGAAGGGATAACCACTAAATCACAATTGCGATGGATGCGGAAGGGGTGAAAAAAAACCCAAAAAACTGTCAAGGGCCACCACAGGCTACCAATAAGAAATAAAGCACTTAAAGGAAAAACTGAACCACTGCTGCAGCTGGAATACACACAACTTACTAATATGTGTTTGTAGAAACCCTGACACTAGAGAAACCACAGAAAGAACCTCTCACTAGCTCTGAAGGTGAGACAATGAGCAGCACAGAGCACTGGGGGCCTCAGGGCATATATAGACTCCCCACACCTGGCCTCAATCAATGCCAATCAGTGACAATGTCACCTGATAGCAGTGAGTTGATGAAGTGTCACTAACCACTCTCACGGAGCCGAAAGATTCCCTGCCCTCACTGCCGGAGTCTTAAGTGCAGGCTAGGTGAACAGCTTAGAAACAATCGTCTGAATCTGTCTGTCTGTCTCTTTGAATGTAACATTGGGACAGATAGGTGACCGTCCAGCATGAGCACCACCTCACACCCAATGCATGCTGGGACGGACTGCACACTGATACAGTATATATAGTATGTCTTTTTTTAAGTGATCCATCTCTGGATTTTTATGTTTTTGGAATATTGTATGAAGATGAATAAATGTTATGTACCATAAACTCATAAACTAACATGCTTAAATTCAGCTACATCATTGAGCTGGCAAGATCTACACAAGATCTTATATGATGGTGGAATTTTTTATACAACATCATAACATTTTTGTCCCGAAGTTTTCACCTCATGGAATGGGCTTCTAAACACTAAAGTGCTTTCCAACTCCAATGCCTCCACACATAAGTCTCATTCTCTTTATTTAATGTTTTAGAACACTTTGGTTCAACAGTCAGAAAGACAACAGTTTGAAGACATTTCTAACCATTAACAGTTAGCTCTTCGTTAGCCACGGTGGCTGCACACAGCACTCCAGAAGGGTTCAAACACAGTCCAAATGCAGAACTAAACCAAGTAATTCCTAAGTCTATAGGCTTACCAATGGTGACCCGTTCAAGTGCTTGGAGGGCATATTCCCACTCCTCCGTATTAAGCTAGCCAACTTCCCCCAATGTCTGGTCCCTGTGCCAAGCTAGCAGGTGTAGCTACCATACTGAATACACAAATGAAAGTGATATCCACACTTCCATACAAACCCTTGTAAATAAAAAACAAGCATAATCAAACATGTCAAATAAACTCAGTGTCACTAGGGTTAGTAGGAGTGTTAAAATGACTGATCCTAGTTCGTTAAAATTAATTAATGTGAGAAGTGGATAAATAATGCATTACTTCCCAACACTGGAGACTGGGGCTGACTGACATATTCCTCATGTTCCTGTAAGCACAAGACAGCTTTTACTGCAGTCACATCAAACTTCACCTCCCATTCATTTAAAAGATAAGATGCTTTAGTTTAGTTTATGTGGCATTAAAGTTATGTTCGACATCTGAATTTATTCTAAATAGTGCAACAACATATAATTAATTAACTTTTGCCTGAAGATATTTACTCAAGGTGGACATTCCTGCTCAATAAAATGCAGAACAGCTCTGCAGTATATATAGCATGTAGCAAATATATCGTCCATACTTCAGCCCTATGCAACCCTTGTTGTGACATTTGCGAAGGTGTTGAAATGTTTGTCATAGTGTCCATTCCCTAAGGCAGAGCTTTGGTATTTGGGTTTGACCTTCAGTTTGCTTGCTAAAACCACTGCCAGCAGACAGCATTATATTCATTCAACCATTCCTATTGTAAAGTGAAACCTTATCGAAATGATGCTCATTGTATGACAACTTTGCTATTGCTTTCTCGCAGAATGAGAGAGAACAGATAATGACGACCAACTTGTGGCTGTTTCAGGTATAAAATACAATCTTTCTAACTGCCTATAGTGCACACACAGTGTTTGATATAAAGCCTGTGAACAATATGTGTGATTGTTTGCCAGTAAAAGAGCTCATAAACGCTCTCTCTGCAGGAGTGGAATGACTACAGGCTGAGATGGGACCCGGAGAAGTACGAGGGCATCAAGAAACTACGAATACCATCCAAACACATCTGGCTTCCGGATATAGTGCTGTACAACAAGTATGTGCATGTCTTCCCACTAAACAGAAGAACAATTAGTCAGTATTTAATTAAGCTGATCTGGTGCAGTGATGTTTTTCTACAGTGTATGTGTGTTGAGTGTGTGGTGGCCTCATATTAATGGTTTACAGTATGGTATTGATGGAGTTACAGTATATTATTCAACAGAGAAAAACAGATTTTCTAATATCACAGTTAAGTCATTACCAGCAAGAAAATCTGCTAAAATAAGCATGTTTTTCCAAAGGGGATTAAATGGGGCATTCTCTCTTTTCGAAGACGATTTCTTTTTTTGTGGAGAGAAGAGGATTAGTAAGAGGGAGTATTTGTGTTTGTCTGAGAACTATATCATCAGGCGAAAGCAGCACGGTCAACAGTGATCTGACAGCTGACACTTCCCAACATGTCTTATTGTATACTCTGAATCCATATACTTTCTCTAACTCTCACAGTGCTGACGGCGTGTACGAGGTGTCCTTCTATTGCAACGCGGTGGTCTCCAACACGGGAGACATCTTCTGGCTCCCGCCGGCCATATACAAGTCGGCCTGCGCCATCGAGGTGCAGCACTTCCCCTTCGACCAGCAGAACTGCACGCTCAAGTTCCGCTCCTGGACCTACGACCACACAGAACTGGACCTGATGCTCACCAGCGACTTCGCCAGCCGCGACGACTTCACGCCCAGCGGAGAGTGGGACATTGTCTCGCTCCCGGCGCGCAAAAACATTGACCCCAACGACATCACCTACCTGGATATCACTTATGATTTTGTGATCCAGAGGAAGCCGCTGTTTTACACCATTAACCTGATCATCCCATGTGTGCTGATCACCTCACTAGCTATCCTGGTGTTCTACCTGCCGTCAGATTGCGGGGAGAAGATGACGCTGTGTATCTCAGTGCTGCTGGCACTCACTGTGTTTCTGCTGCTGATCTCAAAGATAGTGCCACCTACCTCTCTCGCTGTGCCACTCATAGGTCAGTCGCAGTCACGCGTGTCTACATGCAACTGTGTAGACACATGTGATTGAGTTAGCAATTCAATAAATTGGAACCCCCCCCCCAAAAAAAAAAAAAACATAACAAAAAACAAATCTAAAACATGCCAGGTTCTCTGCTTATTTCTTTAAAATGGTCAAAAAACGCAAAATAACACTTTACAATAAGGGTACTTTAATTAACAGTTAGTTAAGGCTTAGTTACTGCTATAAAGGGTTAGTAAATGTATACTTAATGCATATACACCATTTCCCAAGCATTAATGCTTAGATACCTAATGCTTAGTTAAGCATTAACTAAGCATAGCTGCTTAGTTAACTAACTGTTCATGCTTTAAGTGGTTAGTTTATTCTTAGCTAATGCTTATTTAGCATTAATTAAGCCTTAACTAACTGTTGAGTAATGTAACTATATTGAAAAGTGTAACCAATGTTTTTTTATGGAAGTCACAGTTTAATATGTTCTCAAATAGAAAACAAAGTAAATAAACATATCCTTCAGTCAAATGTTGCTTAACTGAATTAAGAAAAATTGAAAGCATTAAGATTAGGTAGGATTAGGTTTTTTTTAAGCTTCATACTTACAGCATCAAGTTTCCAAATGGTGCCAAGGGCCATTATTCACTGTACAAGTAACGAGAATTAGGCCTTTATTAGAAAAGGGAGTTAATATTCCTATTATCTCTGATTTGTTTATTTCATTTTAAATCACACAGTTCCCAATTTTCTGATTGGTTCCCATTTCGATTTGCGAATCCATCAGTACAACAACAGTAATTGTAATGTAATCGTCACTACTTATCTGCTCTGAGTTTCTCTTTTTCACAGAAATACTGTTTTCACTCACTAATTTAGTGGCTCGTGATGAGAAATAACACTTCCTGCAGTGTTTCACATTTAAAAAAAAAAACTTACATTCCCTCTTTTCCAGGATTTTAATGTGAAACATGCAGGAAGAGCTGACTTTAATTAAAAAAAGAAAATTAACTAGCAAACAAGTATAAGCCATTGGAATGAGTAAACGAAAACAGTATTGAAATTGGAACGTCAGAGCAGCATGTTGGCGAGTAGGAGATTATTCTGTTGTTGCACTGATTGAATGAATAATGTGGCAATGAACCCCCTAAAGAAAGTGAACTTTTATTAGAGGCACCCCCCCCCCCCCCCAATGTAATATGATGGCAAAGAATGAGAAAGTCTCATCCTTAGTCATCATTCAGCAGGAGAAATACAGGGGAAGAAGTTACATTCTTTTTCCAAAGGTTGCTGACAGTGCTGATGACACAGAGCGCCAGAATGTAATTGACCACTGTACAGTCCCATATCATATGAATGTATGTGCCTGGAGACACAATGGGCAGTTAGGGGAGTGTTTTGGGGAAAACTTGTTGAGTTTCGCCGGGGTGAAATGTGTTCTCATGACACAAGGATGGTATATATTTTGATGGTTAGTGTTTCTCAAAGCAAGTTGAATGTTTGACCACACCCTGGACCACTTCATATTGAGAAGACCCAAGTCATTTTTCCAACTTCTACAACCTGCCAATTGTTGTGCTCTGGACTGAGTAATTAGAGAGTAGAGTTTGGATACAAGATTAAATTGAGTGACTGTGTATTGGGTGACTGTCCATATTAGAGCCCCAGACCAGCAAACTTCTAAGGCACTGAGAGCAGCATTACCTTGTAAATTAACGAAAAAAGGTATTGCCAGAAAGAATACAAGTTTTGTTTAATTCCTACAAATGCTTGGAGTCTTTTGCCTTGTGTAATGTCTGATAGTCTGACCAGCTGGGGAAGATATGGGCTTACCTGACCCTCCATTGTGACTGAGTAGTTATTGAACAAAGTAACATGCAAATTATATATATGAGAGACCGTCATTTGACCTATGGATAGTCAAACCAGCAGTGGATGAGCATTGACGAAACCAAACTCAACCAAACCGATTTCTTTGAGGGATATTGGAGATGTAAACAACATCTTCTAGGCGACGTGGTTTGACACAAGCTACTTCTATAGAGCGCCAGGAAGGAATTTATCACATCGGAGCAAAGCCATGTTCTCCATGCTAGCATCGTAAAAAGACCAGAAGTAAAAATGTCAAGTTTGATTCATTTGTTTGATGATGGCATTATCGTCTTTTCTCTCCAAAAACTCTCTATCCAAGGTAAATACTTGATGTTCACCATGTCGCTGGTGACTTTCTCCACTGTGTGCACCGTCTGCGTCCTCAACGTGCACCACCGCTCCCCCTCCACCCACCACATGCCCGACTGGGTCAAACGCCTCTTCCTGGTCAGCCTGCCAACCTTCCTCTTCATGAGACGTCCAGGGTCTTCCAATGGCCGCGATAAACTCCGCCGAAAGTATCCCAACCGCAGTAGCACCTCCGCCACCGGCAATAGCAAAACCACGAGCGGCAAAGAGAAGAAGCAATGCTCCAACATCAGACTGGGCGGTATCCGAACAGACGCAGACTCTTTCTACGTGAACGAGGACGTGGCGCCAAACTTCTGCTGGAAGGTGGGCGACCTCCCGGACGGGGGCGGCGGGTTCACGGACAACCGGAGGCGTGTGGCTACTCAGTGGGATGCAGACCTGGAGGAGGCGGTGGACGGAGTGAAATACATCTCTGAACACATGAAGACAGAAGATGATGATGAAGGGGTGAGGAGATTAAGCCGGTGTTATGGAAAAAAAAAACAAGATAAGTAATGACGGACAGGAAGAGATAGGATAAAGGGATGAAAGAACAGGAGGGCAGAACACATATTTGAGACAGAACGAGGGAAGGTAAGACCTATACAAGCAGATTACTCAGATTGGTGATGATGACAAAGATTCAAAAGGGAGAAATGAGGAGATTTGCACAAGGAATAAAGAGGTTATCAGGGCCAGATCAGAAATGGAACATGCCATGTCTTAAATTGTTTCAATTTTTGCTTTTGTCCTCCTGTGACGTTGTTCCAACCCATCACTCATATGTTTTTCTGAAAAGATCAGATATCCTCAGGAGACCTTGCAATTTCTCAACACAAACAAACTGAACTCAAAACTAACCCTTACCTATAGATTTGCAGCCTTCGGCTCTCCAAACGTACACAAAACTTCCACACTTAATAAATATTACAAACTTTTTATGCTGATGTAATTGCTCGTGGCAAATGTTTCATCAAGCTGCCACTCAAGCTCTCGGCGCTCCTGGCTGAAATGCAGGGAAAACATTACCGTGAAATACACTGGGTTTCCTTGAAGATTTATTGCCACAAACAGCAGTAGAAAATCAAACTCTGCTTAATACACTTTCTGAAAAGAGTCCAATTGACAGTTAATTAAGACTCACTCCATTTAGTCTCACTACACTTCCGTGAGTTGTTTAAACACCCTGGAAAAAATCAGATTTGACTGTCTCCAGCTTTTATTAATACAGAAACAAAATAATAAATCAGGGTGATATTAATTTGATATCTACATACATGATGCAGGCTATTGCTAAAATACTGTGGTTGAAGCTAAATGTCTCAGGCAACAAGTCACCATCCTCACTATTAACAAGGTAGCAGCATTGTTCTTGAACTGCAGTTGGCCTATACGTAGTAAAACATGTAAGATCGTTAATATCATTGGCGATTCAGCATACTGCTGTTTTTTTTATTTTCAATTTTAGGATGAAGTGCTTACATTACGCAAGGCTCTCTCAGGAAATGTTGGCGTTTGCAGTGTACTCTTTCAGGACACTGCTTCTAACATAAGGCCACTCCAAATTTTACAAACTGGGGAATACTACATAGGCTATACATAAAGCACATTAAGGCCAGGGGAAGATTAAAAGGGTTGATGCAAACGGGGGCAAAAAAACATAGTAATTTAGTTTTTTGAGAATATGAACTGCTGGACGTCTTCTATTGTTCCTGTATGTTTACTATGTTGCATTCTTCCTCTTCGTTACAATTAATTGGAGGGCTACACGGTGTTGCACTGCTATGATGTCACAATACTTGTGTAGCTGCCGCAGCTATTTCTGTTCCTTAGATACCAGTCCTACCAAGTAAAGATACTGACAGCAATGGAAACGCAAGCCAGATCTAGTCTTAATGTTCAGTACAAAACCGCACCGTAAACCACATAAGGCTTTAGAGACCCCTTACCAAGCTCATGTTCTTCTGACCCAAAGAGTTAAAACATTATGCTATACCAGATGATCTGCTCACCCGTGTCCATTATAGTCATTGTAAGACCCGGCTTAACGACCTTTAATATCCTAAACTTGGTGGTTTGGTTCCAGATCATAGAAGACTGGAAGTACGTAGCCATGGTGATAGACCGCCTGTTCCTGTGGATCTTCATCCTGGTGTGTGTGGTGGGAACTCTGGGGCTCTTCATGCAGCCGCTGTTCCAAAGCTACAACACACCAACCGCTGACGACACAGAGTGAGTCACATACACACACTGAAACACACATCAAAATGACTTACTTAACTAGTTACTTAGCTTGGCAAAGACTCTGTCATTTGAATGTCACTTCCAATAATCTGCTGACAAAAAACCCCAGCTAAATGTCATTATCATGTAGACCTATTTTTATGCACCAATTAATTAGTATTTACTTACATCTGGGCCCAAGGCTACACAGGAAGCTATAGCCGCTTCATATTAAAAGTCACGCTGAATGGAACACTTTAATTGTGAAGAAAGTGTTATCTTTTTAAACTGGATGAGAACGTAGCGTGTTTTCAACTTTGACTATTGTCAGATTTTTAATGAGATGATTGGGATAAGTGGACTCTTGCTTGTTATACGGTGAAGTAGAGTCATAAAATAGCTTGCCATGTATGACAATGCCTGTTAATGGCATCCCAAGTCTGATGGGGAAAAAAATAGATAATTATTTCACAATACAGTATGTCTTCATTTCTATTAACTATTTTGTGTTGTTTTCTTTTCATAGGTATGGAGATTTCTAGGATTTCTGTGACATTAGAATAGACATTAGAACTCATAGAAAGTATAACGAGGTGGCACCAGGGTTGGCTCTGATCTGCTACATGACCAGCCTAATCTATGCAGCCAGCTACGTTGATTGTCTGGGCCTTAAGTGAAGACAGAATAATACTGGAACATGTTTCTTTTACTGCATGGCTTCTATTTTCAACGGACTATGCCTCAATCCAAGCGCCGCCATCACCCCAGGCATGGCAATCTTGATATACTCTCGACAAGATGACACTGTCTTGGAGCCAAGATAGTGCTCGCGCACACTTTCTTTTGACACAACCTACAAGACAATTGCAGTCTACTTTCCCCAGCCTTAAACTTTCCCAATGTTTGTTGACTTTGTTTATTCTTTGGACTGGCTGTAGTGCTTATGTAAGAGTTGGAGCTCTTTACAGACCAGAGGGCAATGGGGGCACAATGGTTCAGTACACATTTCAGCTCCTATAGGACTATGCGGTCTGCTCTCTCTCCGAAGCATTGTTGATGTTGCATTATAAAACATTACACCAATTGTTCATGTTGGAGCATTCCAATGGCCCATTATTTCTCCCCTCTCTACACAAACCAAGCTTAATTGTAGCAAAGCGAGGATGCGTTGTCCTATCCACTTTTTGTCCTCATAACATATTAATGCATCATGTCTCTTGCTCTGTCCTGCTCTTGTTCTGCTTCAGAGCTTTGCTCCTCATCCTCCTCCCAAGTGTTGTTGTAATCATTAATGCATTGTCTTATTTTGAGGAATGTGTATGCCCCCCCCTGCTTTCCCTTTCGGTCTTTCCCTCACTTGCCTACTCTTTAATTGAATTGACTTTTGTGTACCATGTCACACCACAGTTGTAGCAGAACCAGGTTAAATACAGTATTAACAACAACAACAACAACAATACACTGACTGTATTATGAAACATGTTGAATAAAAAGCTGTGAATTTTATGTTTGCCCAGTGCTTTTCCCTTGGTCCACATTTTTCTAAGAGTCTTGTCTGAGATTTATTTACATACCAGTGGTTTTGCAAATTCAGTCCAGTAAATCATTACATTTACAACATAGCCCACATTACTGACAACCCTTTCCCAATTGATGCAAGTGGTGCTGTCCGATTAAAATGCATGTCTCTGGCCTTCCAGAAACCCATTGTTTATTGTTCATTTGAGTCCAATATCAAAGAGACCCCAAAGCTTACTGAACATAGCTTATGCATCATGACTAACTGAGTTTTACAATTGTAATAGTGTAGAATTCTCAGAGTGACCTATGAATCCTATTCCTGGTTGTTCATTCACATGCTAATGTAAAGATCTGATGATAGCGCGTCCTCCCACATAGCGTTGCATTCATAAGCTATGATGTTGGTAACAGGAAGTAGGAATATTTAATGAATACAAATGAATGCTAGACAAACTCTTAAATATGACCATTAGTTGCACTAAATGGCAACAATACTTTCCTGACTTTAGACTGGATAACAGCGTCAGCATTTTAAGGTTAAATTGCTCCGTGTGGGACTTTGTATTGCATCATTGGGTTGGAAGACGCTTTCGAAAAAAAAAAAAAAATGTCAGGCACAGGATAGCAAGATTATGAGCACAGACGTGAAGACAAACAGGCTTCTGCATAACAACTGTGGCATTACAAAGGATAAGCCTGACCGAGGGTATGCCAAGGAAGAAATGGTGCTGAGGAGAGCAGAGGGAGATGTGGATGGCGCAAAGAGGAGCGGACACTATCGCTACATCAACAAATCAACGTTTGGAGGTTGAGCCGTAACTCATGCCACACTATGCAAACCCACAACAGTGTTTTTAGATCAACTACACAGAAGGAATTTAAACAACTGGGCACCATATAAGAAAGCGTGTGTACTGTATGTGGCATCATCCTTTGGAAACAGCTGACTAAAATTCAAGGTAGACAGTAATAACAGGAGTTAAGGTTATGATCATGCATATTAATAGCTATAGTACAGTATGGTTTACTAACAATATTATTAATACCACAAATGACTGTGAGTTAAAGAAGGGTAGTGGCCACTCCTCGACCTATAGTTTTAGTCCACACACATCAAGATTGTAAGTGTGTATTCTTCTTTAATAGAAATTCTAATTTTGGCTTATTTTGTCTATGTTTTTTAAATTGCAACCATATTGCATGAAATTATTGAAACCATAATGAGTTCATCCTACAAACAAGTATTTCATGTCATTTCATATCTTATTCCTCTGCGCCATAAAGCTCCATTGTTGTCTGCAAGCTATTAAAAACACATTGGTGAAACACACTGATGCACTGTGTGACTTATGCCTTTATTAACGTGAGTACGGAACACTGTTTATCTTGGTTCGATCCCACAGACGCTGTCCTGCTGCTGAAAATATTCACCGGTACACCAAATGTGTATCAATCCAGTCCCTTTGAAGTAAAGTGTGCTACAGTCAACTGTGCTTTTATACAACATTACTGGGCTTTTTAAAATAATGAAACTATATTTGTCACTTGTTTTGAGAGATTTACAACTATGTTAAAAACAAGTATGATCAAGGTGGAGTTGGAAAAAGATAGGTGAGGTCAGAGAGAAAAAGAATGCATTTGTTAGTTTTGTTCTTTCTATGTAATTTGTTGGCCATAAAAAAGATGATCCTTTAAGTAGTAAACAATATGGGCAACACTTTAATGAGCAATCATTCATAAATGACCACCAGTAAGAGCAACTTTAAAAATGTAGCTCTTACATCATTATTATTTTAACACTAGTAAACAGAGGCCTCACACTATTTGACACCATACAAAAAAATAAAAATAAATAAAACTAACAATCAAGATTGAATGAAATGGAATGTAAAATTCCTCAACCAAACGAGTGTTGGAAAATGTTAGATGTTTTTGCACAACCTTTTTTTGTCTCATTGGTCATTCCATAGGCTCAGTGAAGGAAAGTGACATACTGTACAACAACTAACTGTGAAAAGTATTCCGTGCCTCATTCTAGAAGTTCTTTAAAATCCTGTCTTACTGTAATACACCTCATGTTATACAATGTAGCTGTCTGTCTTATCACTGAAAGCGAGAAAAGTTTGAACTTGATGGTAAATATAGTTGAACTGCTGGAATAGAACTCATTGAATTGCTGTTGTGCGGCAGAGATGAGTGACATACTGAACAGAGTCAGATGAGAGCTGACAGGACAAGAGAAAAGGAGGTGTTCAATATACTGTTGGAGACGGATGGGGTCGGCAGCAAGTGATACACTTATTTTTATACTTTTCAAACGTTGTTATGATGACAATGTTGTGTCATTTGTGATGTGTTTTATCTGGTTGACCTCAAATACATTTTGAACTCTGCTCAAACTTGTTTTCTTTATGTGTGTCGATCAAACAGCTTCAGTGGAGAGAGCACTCATTTAGTTGTGTGTGTGTGTGTGTGTGTGTGTGTGTGTGTGTGTATGTGACATTTTTGAATATGTGTAAGTGGTGCCCTGGCTGAGAAATACATATTCAAACAATGAATAATGTGACTATTGATTGCCAGGGATATTAGCGATATACAATGAAGCGCTGTGGCAATTTAGAGACTTATTTTGAGTGTACACACCATTAAACACACACACACACACACACACACACACACACACGCACACACACGCACACACACACACACACACACACACACACACACACACACACACACACACACACACACACACACACACACACACACACACACACACACACACACACACACACACACACACACACACACACACACACACACATACTTGAATTGAAACCCTCTTTAGGCTTTCACTCATGGTCAGCGGATCTATCTTAAGTGGAAAAAGGTTGAATCCACATTAATGGTTACATCCTGTTAATGGACTATCTTGTTGTTGTGTCTTTATGTGTTTGTACAAGAAAGCCTTCCTCAGTCTAACCAGGGGAAATGTGCATGACAGCGCTAATGTGCTTTTGTCCCACTGGAGGCCTGTGTGTATATGTGTGTGTGTGTGTGTGTGTGTGTGTGTGTGTGTGTGTGTGTGTGTGTGTGTGTGTGTGTGTGTGTGTGTGTGTGTGTGTGTGTGTGTGTGTGTGCAAGTGTGTGTGTGAGTGTACACGTACTTGCGAGCATACGTGCCAAAATTTGTGAGCTCCATCTGCCCACAAAAAGGTAATATAAGGTGAAAATAACATCACTTACCAACAGCCAGCAGCCTCTGTAGACGGAGCACACCGTTACTTTTTAATGTGCCGCCGCATGAACGGACACACACGGACCATGATAAGATTTAACTGGCCCCGAATCCTTTATCTCAGCAAAAGTGAAGCACTGATTTCTTAAAGTCGGCACGTCAGCGAAAAATACTATGAGCCTCTGCTGTGGTGGACAGCTATCGACAAAACCCCTATATTTACTGTGTCCCCCTCTGGTTTATGTGTGCGCGTGTGTTTGATATTTACCAGGTGTCCCACCCTATCAATATGAGATTGACTGGAGCATAAAGGTGACAGATGTGTTGTTGGTATGTCTAGGGGGTTAGGCAGAGGAGGACAGTGAAGGCCAGCTGTCATACTGTGGCATTAGATCTTGTTCTGTGCATCTTAGCTACAATACATCATGGACACAGCAGTACCAACGGCCTGTGAACGGGAGAGCCCTTGAATTTGAATGTAGTCATTTTACAGATAGATACGACAGAAAGGCTAACACATATGAAATGCCCTACACTTTGAATACGTAGGTCAATCTGCAGTTTGATGAGCATATAATACATGACAAAATGGGAATCTATGATGATGATACAGTACGTGCAGTTAATTAAAGAATACTGTTGCTCGTAGTCGCTTACTGTCATTCTGTGCGTCTGAAAACGGCAAGAGTTTATGAACACTTTTAACTCTCACTCATAAAGAGACACAGGGCTTGTGAGTGCATCCTTTACGATGCACATCATTTTTAATTCATACCTGTAAAATATGGGGTCAGAGTACAACCGTTTAAGACAGTAATTCCCAACCAAGGAGTGCTTGTAACCTTACATCAGGGTGTACTTTTGCTGTTGAAGAAAATACATTACGATGTACTACCAGTCAAAGTGCTCGTCAATGAATCATTTATGTGTCATTTTAATCATTATCAATTATGCATTATTGTGTTACAGTTTTTATGTGATGATGAATCAACGTTTAGTGTGCTACAAGTGTCTCCCGACTTACTACAACAACCAGCTCATTGAAATCAGTGCTTTCATTTCTCCTATATTGTGCGACTGATTTCTGAATGGTGCTTTAGAGAGCAGCACTTTTCCAGTACAGGGCTCTTTTGACTGATCTCTCTATCCATCTTTCCCTAACCCTTACCCATCTGATCTCTGCTGGCCTCCGCTGACCCACAGCAGTGTTCATTTATGTGAACCCGGGTTTGAATGTGTTTTTTGTTCGGACACACACACACACACACACACACACACACACACACACACACACACACACACACACACACACACACACACACACACACACACACACACACACACACACACACACACACACACACACACACACACACACACACACACACACACACACATGTACACACAGTGAGCCCCGACCATTGGTTTAGGTATTGCGGTGTCATCTTATTTTTTTTAAATGGCTCAAGCTCCCAGTCAATAACCAGTGTGCTGTCGTGCAATTTTGTATCTACATCTACATGTTGGAGAAATGATTGTCAATATGACTTGGGGCCTCAGCTAGATATTGGTTGCTTATAATCACTGGAGCCTCAGATAAAGGTATAGGATTTCTGCTAAAAAAGATTTGCTCGTCTGTCAACCTCAAGGTTCTGTTGTCAGTTTTGCTGTTGCTCTGATTCCATGGCAGGCGCCTCTCGTCAGATAAGATATTTTGAGGAAGCATTGGCGTAAAGGACTCTTTGACCTTAGGGGTGCCCACATGAATTCCTGTTGTCTCCTCTGTGTTGGTTTCCAATCTAACACATTTTGCGTGTTGTTTCTTACTGTTTAGGTTTCCGGTGTGATCTGTCTCTATATATTGTATATGCTGAGTACGAAGGGGAAACCTTTCTGATCAGATCTTCATATTACACTTTTATATTTCAAGAAAGGGTCACCAAAGCAGAAGTAGAGGTTTTCTCCATCAGGCTAAAATATCTGAAAGTTTCAAAATGAAAGACCTGATTAAATCCAAACAGAGGGGTCATGAATAGATGGAGAAGGCTTACTACGGAGATAGTTTGGGTTTAGCCCTGAGTGAGCCTATGAGCTGACCGTCTTTTTCAATCGATTCCACACTGGACCCTCAGCTGTCCCTGTCACCCCTCCCCAGTGATTTAGTCCATGGACTCACACTGTGTCCATCATCCATCAAAACCCACCCTGGACTTCAACACAGCCTCATCAAATTGGCTCCAGGGCAATTTAGCACTCTTTATTTGGGATAAAGAGTAGATCCGACCCCTCAGAGTGTCCAAGTCCTTGTCTTCTTCTTGTTTAAAAATACATTTAGTTTTGAGGCAAGCATTTATAAACGCTGTGAAAAAAGCATTTCTTTTTTCTGCTGGCCCCCTCTGTACAGTAGAATGCTGACTTCTGCTGCAGCGTTGTCTCCTCCAAACTTCTGATAGTAACTGCACTGACTGTCAGATTACTGTTAACGGATACTATGCGTATGTACCGTATACCCTCTTCAAAAATACTGAACTATCCCTTTAAAGCGAAATGGAATAATTCCTGTTGTAGCCCCTTACTGTTGTTTGATCTTGAACACCCATCTCCGGCAAAGCTGTCATTCTTTCCTAACATGTCATTGCATGTATGTATTCATAAAAACAAGGCATCCAACCTATGCTATTGTCAAATAAAGTTTACGTTTCCAACTTCAGTCTCCAGTCTGCGGCTCTGTCTTTTTCTTCATTTCACTTATCCACGTCACGTGATTGCCTTAGCACACAGCGCAGAAAACATCCCATTTTCTATTCTCATGCCCTGCTGTGACGTTTGCCATTGTGTTAACGGAGAGCTCTGCAGCACGGTGGAAAAGCTGACTGCCTGCGTTGGCTGAAGTTTTCCCGAGGTTGCTCTCTTAAATAAGCAGGGTCTGACGGGCAGCCTTGGAGTCACCCAGAGGCCTCGTTCTGCTCCGTCTACCCGCACTGGAGCCTGTGGGCGGACAGAAACACTGCTGCTCCTTCACACACACACACACACACACACACACACACACACACACACACGCACACACACACACGCACACACACACACACACACACACACACACACACACACACACACACACACACACACACACACACACACACACACACTCCACCAAACCTGGACACGTGCCAGGCTACTTCGCCGTGGCACAATCCTTCTCCTTCTATACCCATTATTAACCTCCATTTCTTTTCTTCCCCACCTCCTCCTCTCACCATTTTCTGCTCTCCCATTCCCTTACCCCCCTCCCCCCATCCCCCCTACACCCCTTTCAGTCTTTTGTCAATTGTGCGTGGAGGAACGGGAACTAAAAATACGCTGGAGATAAACCCAATTATCTGTCCTTTTTTCACGCTACACGCCCAAATAGCTTAATACATGGGACAGGCTGTGTGCCAGATACCAGCCCTACAGTGTGGAGCCCCTGTGTGTTTGCATGCCTCCACCGGAGTGTTGTGCTATTCAGTGAAGCTTTAACTGACTGTTGTGAACCACAGATCAACTGACCACAGCGTTTAAGGCCTAATACATTGTACTATAATTATAGTTGACTATAGTATTGTGTATTCTACGCTCCTCAGTAAAAAAGAAAACAGCCAATATAAAGTTGTACCAGTGCAGAAATAGGCCATCCCAAATGACCCTGCGGTATTATGCTTTGTGAGTTTCCACTGTGTCTTTGTGGCTCCTCTGGATATCGCCCGCTAAGCATGATGGCTTAAGTCAGCTTGTCCCACAGGATAACCCGCTTTTAGCAACACACAATATTTGATCACTCTGAGTCAGCCTGTGTCTGTGTGTGTGTGTGTGTGTGTGTGTGTGTGTGTGTGTGTGTGTGTGTGCGCGTGTGTGTGTGTTAGTCCAGCCTGCTCTCGCTGAAGATGACCAATAAAGACACAGGCCAGGCGCAGGAATGCAGCACTGGGGAAATGTGCTGTCCTATGAAGACATGTCAGAATGAACTTTGAATATTTCACATACTCGTCCTTTCAGAAATGTCACAGTCTTGACGTACTTGGCAGAGTTCCTTTATGGATATCCAATCCACGTAAAAACAGTCCCAGTGTTGACAGTACATTTGGTCTCTAATTAGACCTCCCTTCCCCTTCTGCCGCCACGTCGATGAATAAAAGATAGCCCTCTCTGCAGACAGTAATGAGTGTGATACTCTTAGACAGCACTTATCCTTTACTAACAGAGGTTTCAGCTTGTTTAAGTATTCCTCTGGCCTGGGGACCGAGTACGTATGAGTGTCAGACACTTCAGCCGTCCCTCGCTTTCACAAGCTGTAACAGTCAAAGTATTGCCAGACTGGTGAGCTGCCACATTTATTTCAGTTTTAACACTGAGACCTGTGGAGCTCAGTGATTCTTGCAAGTGTGTGTGTGTGTGTGAGAGTGCATGTGTGTGTGTGTTTGAGTGCATGTGCGTGTGGAGTTGATCAAAAGCCACACACTGGGACAGATTTCAGTGCTTTAAAAGTAGAAATCTGTGATTTTTATATAATATGGGGCAATTTATTTCATTGCAGTTGTAGTCAGCACAAGCTCACCCATTTTGGGACTACACACACCAGACCATATGACATGTATCGTCCCAGGGGAAACTAGTTTTGCAAAGCTAGCAAATGTGTGTTTCTGTGTGTATGTTCACTTCAGGCTCCAGTGTAAAGTATGGTACACACGGCTGATGTAAATCCTCCCTATGTACAGTAGCTGTACTGCATCCAGGTGTGTGTGAAGCTACACAACTGTACAGAGCTACAGTATCGATCAATGTGGTCAGATTCAATCAAATGATTGTGTTCCTTCATTACACAAATGAACGGATGTGTGTATTTTTGAACGTGTATGCGTGTGTGTGTGTGTGTGTGTGTGTGTGTGTGTGTGTGTGTGTGTGTGTGTGTGTGTGTGTGTGGGTGTGTTTGTGTGTTTGTGTGTGTGTGTGTGTGTGTGTGTGTGTGTGTGTGTGTGTGTGCGTGCGCTCTTCCACCTGCATTTATCTGGA
Organism: Ammodytes marinus; assembly: GCF_949987685.1. Classification (NCBI taxonomy): domain Eukaryota; kingdom Metazoa; phylum Chordata; class Actinopteri; order Uranoscopiformes; family Ammodytidae; genus Ammodytes; species Ammodytes marinus. The sequence goes on from NC_137235.1 coordinate 24,680,745, forward strand.
TGTGAGTGCATTAAGCTGATAATCCTACATTGAAAAACAAGATTGCTTCTGCAGACAGATTTCGTATAATTTGATGTTGACACATTTAGAACATATAAAGGCGGTTGAGTCAGCCACAAAACCGGTACGATTTGAGTTCCTCTGTATTTTTTAAGTGTATTTTAGGTATTGGATCACCCACATCTATTTTTTGAAGCTTTTTCTTATCAATTAAAAACCCCGTTTTAATAATATGTAAACCAAAAAAGAAATGACATACATTTTAGGTTATATCACAAATGATTGTTTTTTTCAGTTGAAATGACCTATTTTGTCATGTCCACCATGGTCTTCAAGTTTACTTGCAATATCACTTATAACATATGAAAAAAGATCACAAATGCTTCCATTCACATCAACTATGTGCGTTTTTACTAGTAATTATTATTTTTCTAAATAAATACATGATATTTCATTAAAATCCCAATATTTAGTGCAGTGCCCCATAACCCCTCAACCCCGTTACACAAATACCATACTATGCCATATACATGATATTAATGGTTAGTCTATGTGTAGTTAATGTTTTTTAAGTGTGAATTAACCATTTAAGTACATTGACAGGTAGTTAATGCTTAATAAGTACTACAATAAGCACTACACATTAACAAACTGGTAAAAGCATTAAGTTACAGTTAATTAATGTACCCTTATCTTACTTTACTGCAATCTAAATCTGTTGTCTTTCTTAAATGAAAATGAAATACAATGTTTATAGAATACCTTACAGTGAATTTGAGAGTAAAATACCTGTAATCTGTATTTGTCCCTCCAACCCCATTACCATTTTTTCAACACTGTTATCACTGTTACCCGTAACCCAGACACACCTACATTTATATTGATAATTTTTTTAAGCTTGTTGAAAAATGACTTAACGTTTGTTGAACTCTGTCTGAGATGCTGAGGCGAATCATACAAATGAAGATTTTAGTCCAAATTCAGAAGATAGACCACATTTATTTTTATTTTTTCAAAGAGCTTCCATTGTCCAGAATGGGGTTGACAAATAATAGTGCCCATGTATCATGATGGCCAATTATTTAAAAGCAATTGATGCCTGAGGTGGGGAAATATTTATTTCTGAAAGTTAAATATGTTCTTGATGTTGTAGGGTGTTCAGAAAAGTAATACATTTTGGTAACAAATCCCAAATTGGCAAAGTCTAAATCAGACCGGTTTCATGTAATGACTTAGTTGCCTCTCTTGGAATGAATATACAGTGAACTCTGTTGACTGCTTATATTTCTGTTTCAAATAATTGAAGAAAAAAAATTATATGTAGGATCACTTTTAGTTGAAGACTTTGTTCCTTCTACAAAAACATTGGGGTTCATTGTCTTCCTCAAGTTCAACATGTCGACATGGGGAGGAATGTACGGTGGCCCTTAAAGTGCAAATCAAAACAGAGGAAAAAATTGGAAAAATAACAAGAAATCACAGAAGACAACGGCAAATAGGAAAACACAACGACAAATCAGGAAACACAACGGCGAGTAGGAAATCACAAACGACAGCCATGCCAGGCCGTTTGTATGACAGACTGCTGTTCGCTGAGTCTAAATGATTGGATTTTTCCTGAACCTCTCTGGTAAGCATTCTACACCACGTCCACATTGCCACCCTGACCTCTTTACTGCACCACCACTGGAATGACATGACCCTGCCCCCCCCCCCCTCCCCATCCACCTATACAGTCCCAGCTTCCTGGAAGCTTCAAGAAGCCTCCAGATCACCTCCGCTCCATTAAACCCAACCTCAGTGAGACGATCATGCCAAAAAAGAAGAAAAAAAAAGGCCATCCAGATTTTATCACTTTGAGTTGAAAATAAAAAGCACTTCTCTCAGGGTCAGGCAGGCGATGTGGCGCAGATATGTGCACGTGAATAATTCAGGATGGTCTAAAAGTTCTGGCGAGGGAGATAGATCTTTTTATGTGTTTCTCTCGAGGCAGAAAGATGGCACTAGTGTACGTTATTTGAATGAGAGCAGGTGTTGGGCGAGGGGGGAAGGGGGGAGGCATGTTCGAGGTGAAAGCATGGAAAGCATATAGGAAGGAAATGTTTATAGCAAGTTAGGAAAATAGAGTAAAATAGAAACATTAAAATATGTAAAACAAGAAGGTTAGAGAGTGATTGATCAATAAAAGTCGTTGTATTGTTGGAACTGCACACAGAGGAAGTGAAAATGGAGATTGGAGATGACGGTGTGGAGAGAAAAGAGGATGGCACTAATGGATTTTTTGGGGGCTTTTACTAAAAACATGAATTAAACATTGCCCGAGGCAGAGCATGCAGGATAGGCCACGGTGCGTCACGCTAAACAATCCTGGCAGAAACACTGATTCTCACCTAGTTCCCCCTTCGCTAATGAGGCTGGCCAAGACAGGCGTGTCATGACGCCACACTGTGAGCTCAGCACTTGTCAGATGGCGACACCAGCAACAGCAAAAACACATTATCCCCAGTGTGCTCCCATTCCACTTCTCTTCTGCAGCCCCTTTTCTGCAGGGATTAGACTCTGTAAAGTCCCTCCAATAAATAAGAAGGATGGAAAGGAGACATGCACAATGTTTTGATGGCCGCACTCTTGTTGAAATAAGGGAGACACTGCTTGTTGTGACAATACTCAGACATTGTTGTGAAGGCTGATTGTGTTTATCCAATTATGTGTGTGTGTGTGTGTGTGTGTGTGTGTGTGTGTGTGTGTGTACATGTTTGTAAGCACTATTGTACACACACACACACACACACACACACACACACACACACACACACACACCTTACATTCAGAGCATATTTATCCCACACGCAACATCTGGAATATTTTCACCCGTGGCAAAGCATGCCCCGTTTAACGTTTTTACTAAAACATGGTAATTGTTTCATCCACTTTCATTTTGCGTTGTGTTAATTATCATGGCTATTACTTTAAAATACTATAGGTCTATTCAATTACACTTTTTTAAATAGGTATTATTATGGGCGTTTGTGTTACTGGATGTTTTGATATGCTACAAGGGGATGTTATACTGTATGTTAAAACACATCACCAAAACAAAGCTGGAACAAATGGCTTTTTTTGAATGAGAATAGGTCATAGTATTGAACAAAAAAGATCAAGAAACATGGAACCTCTACAGTGCTGTACAAAGTGTCTGTGCCCAGTGGTATTTTGTCTGATTGATTGTAATTCCAAAATGCAATGTTAATTAAATTATTAATTAACTTAATTGGGACTCCAAATTCCCAATCATGTTTCCAATTCATCAACAGAAGTACACTATGGATATGCATGTGTGTGTGTGTGTGTGTGTGTGTGTGTGTGTGTGTGTGTGGATTGGCACATAGGCCACACATGCGCGCACATGTCCATGGCCCATAATTTAATCTCTAACCTCTCAATGAATATCTTTCTGTTCGAATCGGCTCGGCTCGGCTTGGCTCGGCTCGGCTAAGCGCCACTGCCTTTAATTAGTTTGTGTGGTGACGTCAAACCAAGCGTGGAAAATCACGAGCTAAAATTAAACCCCAATCAACGCGATGTGGAGGCTGGTAAACACAGGCACCTGGGGATCTCGTAATACGAGCGGCGCTTCGCAGTGAGGCGGAAACGATGTTTGAAGCCGCCAAACTTTGCTCCCTTTCACGGCGCAATGCTGCAGTTAAGCAATGGAATCGGATATGTGATTGGAGGGGAAAGAAACAGCGCGCTCTATCTCTGATCTCAGCGACGCCAACTGTTTGAGTGCGCGCATAACTCATCGGGATACGCTGACAAAGAAAGACATAATTCAACTTCCAACGGTCTCCGGCGACAGAACGCAGTGAAATATGAAAATACATTCCTCTAAATACACGTGGAAGTGCGCAGCTGACTTCAGCACCACGGAGAGCGCTCAGATTGAAACTCATTTACTGTCACAACGATGTTTTTTTTCAACACGTCTACTACTGTATACAATGTCATCAAGCCAGGCATTATTCTATAATATTCTAAATCAGACTAACGAATGAGAAAAAAATTAAGAGAAAAAGGGATATTGAGAATGTTCCCTAAGTGTAGCTTTAGGCTATTGTACATAACTACACCATGCTTGCCTTCAGACACCAGTGTCAAACATGCCTCCTCAAATTAAGGTTCACATTTTGTTGGATCTATTAATTTTCTCTTCTTGCCATCCAAGCAGTCAAATTACGCCCATTATTATACTTGAGTGTCAAGTGTTCCCCTCCCTGTGTGCAGTCCGTCTGGATGCGCCAGAGGGGAGCTTTGCTTTGCGCTCACATAGGGGAGGGACGACTAGCCAAGTCAAGTTCGGATCGGTTCAAGGAAGAAGGAACGCACCGGCATAGCGAGGCACAGCGGCACCAGGGGGGAGAGAGACACACACACGCAAGTTGTTAGGCTATTTAACGTTATTTCTTCCTCTCGTCCATTGAACCGACAGAGTTCCCACGTTAACAAAAACAATTGTGAAGAGGATCCCCAAACGACACGGGGGAGAGATGCAGCCGGCGGCAAGATGGACTTTGCCGCTTGTTCTCGTGGGGTTGATTGCGCGAGGTAAGTAGGATTCATTCAAGCTATAGGCTTATATAGAAACGAAGTATTTGAGATCGTGTGGTTTGAAATAGTAGGAGATGATGATAAGGTGTGTGTGAGACGTGCATGCGCGCGCC
>NC_137235.1:24685665-24698165 GCF_949987685.1 Ammodytes marinus
GGTACGAGATTTGCCTCACGTAAAGGTGGGACATTTAAGAAGGTACTAGCAGTTATCAGGTCAGACCCTGATCAAGAAGTGTTTGATGCATGAAACATGACTTCCTTTTAACATGAGTTCAGGTTACATCAAAGACGTCTGTTATCATATGGGTTGCACATTGGAAGGCCACTAACAACCAAGATCAAACGTGAATTATAGCCCTGAGCAACCATGGTTTTCACTGCTAAGCCATATTTTAGTTTTGACATAAATATTTTAGCAATACAGCATCTGTTTCTTAATGCAATTCAATGCTGAATGATTTCTGTCCATTCTCTGAAATTCCTCAGTGCAGCTCTGAAAAACAAACTTCATGTACTATCAAAAATGTAATCAATCCAATCGTATTTCTGCTGTTGAACTCAGACAGTAATAGCATGGACGAGTGGGTAGTGGAAGTTACTCAACTGTTTCCTAAAGTAATGTTCAAAACATATAAAAAGTTTGACCCCTTCAGGGACTCAAAGTTTGGATTGCATCCTCCAACAAACACACAGTTTCTAACCATTTCTTAACTTGGTTATCTGACATGCTTCTTCCACGTTTCAATGTTGTAAACCCTTGAGAGAACCTAAGGAGGCACTTATTAAAGTTGTACTGCCCAAAACACTGAAAAGAAACAAGTCTAAACTTGAATTCACCTTGTTAAAGTTGTACAGCCAAGATTCCAAGATCCAACTTATTTTATCTAAATTTCTTACCATAAAACATGTCTTTACTTACTCTGAACTTTGGTTGTGATCCAAGCAGGTCGGAGGAGGTTCCCTGAACTGTCTGGAGTTTGGGGACGGTAGGCTCTCGTCAATGGAGGGCTGCAATAAAAAATGCCCCTGCCCCTGCCAACATGGCAATGAGGCCCCGGAAACACCGGACTTGGGGAAGATGGCGCGCCAGCTGAGTTCACAGAGCGTCAACACAGTGGTGGCCTTTTCTGTGATGTCACCCGAGATCAAACAGGCCATCGAGAGCGTCAAGTACATCGCTGAGAACATGAGGAGTCGCAACAAGGCCAAAGAGGTGATTCCCTTTTCTCACTTTCACTAATAACTCTGAATTTCAACGATTACTAATGGAAATGCAATGCAGTCTTCTCATTAAGAGTCACTGCTGTTCAAATGTTCTCCAACAAACACACATATGCAAAAAAATACACCCTCAAGATGTTCATTTGTTGTTGTCTTGTTTATGTTTACTGTCGGAATTTTACAAATATAGTAAAAGCATGGGAACATGGGAAAAACATATTCAAGCAACGCTGCAGGTTATCCACACAAACAACACGTGAATCATGGTGTGATATTTGAAGAAAATGACATCACCAGAAGATGGTACCTAGGGGAGAGGAAACATCCAAAACTTTTGAGACATGGGCAGGACCCTGAAAAAGGGGAATAGAGCTGAACAAAATGCTGTTTTTTCGGATACCTTGTGGTTCCAATGTACAACTACCTCTTCTTTCTTTCAAATGTGCTTTGGGTACACCAAGCATCTGTCAAAATTTAAAACAGTGGCCAGCTGCTCTGAAAAATCTTCATAATGGCCCTCAGACGAACCCAAGAAATGTGCAACATCTTAAATGATGACACTGCTTTATTAAACAGTGATCTTCTGGGTCATAATTCTTATCAGATGGAATATCTTTGTACTCACCTGGCCATTTGCCAAGGTCTGAAAAAATCACTGCAAATAAGCAAAGACAATGGCTCCTTTCAACAGCAAACATTTGATTTTTCACAGGTGTTAATAATTAGCAACAATGGCTATGTTGTATTCAAGTGTTCCAGTAAGCCAGTATTTGCTAGCCTGGAAATCCAGACCCTGATATCTTGAACGATAGAGGGTCTGGCCACGATCAATAGTAATTTCCAACTCAAGGGGCGGCTCCTACTCGTGCATTTCAAATGCCACTGCACGCAGTTGGATAGCACTACAACCAATCAGAGCGATGCACAAGGTGACGTATTACGCCCCGTTCGTTTAGCGAACAGCTGTTAAACTGTTAAATTAAACTTTTGCCGTGGTCGGTCAGCAAAACAGAACATTCCACTTACTTGCTAATGCAAGATTTGAGTGCCGTCTTCCAAATCATAAAGGGTCGAGGCCAAAGCAGTCTCAAACTCACACAACATATCCACAGCCATCTTTGATGTTTACTATCACGGCTTCGACGTTGCATGCACGTCACTGTCGCGCAATCAGGCCTTAAAATTAAGACAAAGTCAAAAAGACAAAGCCGTCCTGCATGTGTTGAATTGAACACAAACATACTATGTTCATTGTGCTATCTCAAATCCAATATGCCTATTTTGACCTTTACCATTTTAGAAAATTCAGCAGTTGACTAAACATTTGGATCAAGTCACACAGGAAATATAATATTCCAGTGTTTCTCAACACAGTTGTATGTGTGTTCGATGCATAATGTATTTATGTTAAAACCCTCTAAGCTGTGTTGGCCTAGGAGGACTGTACCGTGCTGTGCCGTCCGGGCAGCGTTGTTGCATATCCTAACCTGCTCCATAAGTGAACAATAGTGTAAGTAAGAACCAAATAATTTTAGATCCCAGTCGGGAGCTCTCCCTCCTCTCTCCATCAGATCAAAATACAGTGGGTAAAATCTCCCAAAGGGGAGAAGCAGCCTTTGATATGCAAAACTTGTGGCTCAATCAGCTTTGTCAAAAACGCCTGTCGCTTCTTTCCACACTGCGGCTTGAATGGGATTATCATAGTTATTTCCCCCTTGTGTAAATCATCTATCAATTTTCTGTTGGCTTACAAGAACTGCTCGACTTTTTTCTCTTTTCTTTTTGTTTCTTTCATTCTTTCACTCCTTGCTGTCCATGAACCCCCACCCTCTGAGATTCTGATTCACCCGTTCCCTCTCACTGTGCACCTCTCCTCACCTGCTTTAGAAAATAAAGAATCTCTCTCCACCTTTTCATCTTACATTCGTCACTGTTGACTGTCGTGTCACATTTGTTGCTTTGTCTCCCTCCTTTCTCACAGGTGGAGGATGATTGGAAGTACGTTGCCATGGTGATTGATAGAATCTTCCTTTGGGTGTTTGTGACTGTGTGCGTCCTGGGCACCGTGGGCCTCTTCCTCCAGCCTCTTCTTGGCTTCATCTCATAACTGCTGACCAATCAGGGTTAACCACCACCCTGCATCGACCAATGAACAACAAGTGACCAACTCTCAATTCTCAGTTGACCAATCAGAAGACACAGATTTGAGTCCTAAAGAACTATTTGGTGTGCTGGTTTTGCGTCTCGCTTTTTGCAGAGAACAGTAGTAATAATGTAGAAAGTTGAGAGAAAAAAAGGTTCGATGTTTTTGGACTGGCTGGTAAACTGTAAAAAAAAATTCAATTAATGCCTTAAGTTTATGCATTGAAGGCTGCTTATTTTTACCTAAAATGCTTGCCATAGAACCTACATACCCTTTAAAGGTTGCACTTCTGCCTTTCGATACACTTTACGGAAAGCAAAAGGATAATGTATCAACAAATTGTGCTCTTGCACCTTACTAAAAATACACTTTATTTTAATCATAGGCATACAGTTTCTGCTCATCAAACCAATTAAATATTTGATACAACTGAATACATTTATTTAAGTCACTTAGCTTTTGCTGTAAGTAGACCTACTACCAATTGTAAGTTGATGAGAGCTACAGATTGTGCGTTAGCAGGAGTTAGCTTTATCAGGAGTTAACTTTAGTTATCTGTGGCCTTATTTAAGACTTACAAACTATAACAAAGAAGTCAGTTAATCAAGGTTGATAGTAAAGCCATATAGTTATTTTCTTTTTTAAAAGGTCATTACGATAAGCTCAAGCTCGCCCTTGGTACTTGGTATCTCACCAGCTAGCTTCCACTTGATGTAAATTGCTCCAACTGTGTTACTGCCTCTCTGTGGCAAAGCAATAGTTAAGTGTGTCTGTCTGTCGTAGAGCCCAGAGGTTGCTAAACAGAGTGCAGTTACTGCAGCCTGGCCACAAAAACACAACAATCACTGTGGTTTTCAATTTTTGCTCCATTTTGTAATGACTGAAAATCTGACGCTGTCTTTGCGGACATAAAGGCATTATCCTTTTCTAAATTAGTCCTTAACTTAACTTTGGGTTGACAGTATTTATAACAGAGCTTGGCTGGGATCAAAACTTGACACATCCAGTAGTCCTTTAGGACTGGAACCTGGGATTCTGACAGATCTTAGCAAACTGGGAACTTTCCATGACCAGAAGACATGACATGAATTTTCCACACCAATGAACTCAACCGTCCAGCAGCAAGTTGACTCTCCCCTCCATTGAGCTGCCTGGTGACTTTCATTCCCTCTCTCCATTCTGATTCATCAAGCTGCAAACTGTCAAAGCAGCTTTTTCTGTCATTTCCAATTATAGATGTCAGGTTTCTGGTGCACTTGGCAGCGCTTTTAACAAACAAGGGCAATGTGTTCTTTTTGTAATTAGAAACCCATGTGTTTATAAATGTTCTCTCTGATTAATGTTCCACTAGGTAATTGGTTGGCCGGGTAAATATTGGATTAAATGGTACTTGATTAGTTGCTCCTGAAATAGCATCGCGTTTATTAATTCAGAAGTGGTTTTATATCATCCAATTCCATGGCTATTAATTTAATATTTTTTTCTTATCACTTTTGATTAAGTTTTCTGTTATGATCAAACATGCAGCACAAGGAAGATGCATGACAGAAATTCTGATTGCTTTGACCACAAATCTATGGCCCTTACATTACAGCAAGGGTACTGCTTATTCTATTTCATTTCATTCATCCCCATTCTTTTTGGTTATATGATGCATAATAAATGCACAACTCATGCTAAAGTGAGCAAACAAGTTTGTACAAATGATATTTGCCTTCTTTTGTCTGACTGTCTTTGAACCTAAAATAAATGAAATATTTCTTCAAACAATGTGAAGAGCACTTACTTGTCGAGGTTTAAAAAAACAGCTTCCAGAGGTGTAATTAATCCTCCACTTGCAATGTCTAATTTATAACAGGACATTTTAGCGCTATTGAGAAATCATTTTTGGTTCAGTTGAAATGCACCATTATGCCTGACATGGCCACATACTCACATTTGTTAATTACCCTGCAGGTGGTAATTAGTCAGTAATTCCTGAATAAGCATTTACAATAGTTAAAATTGCGTGGCTTTTATTTCAGAATGTATGATTTTTATCTGACCTACATGTGTTAAACTATTATCTCAAAGCTGTCTTTCCTCAATCCCAAAAAATGGTGCATTCTTTCCAGGCCAGCTCCAGGACAAGTTAAAGACTCTGTAAAACAGTGATGGGCTCCTTCAGCTCTTCCTTCAGTTGGGCATTTTCTCTGTACTCTGACTGACCTCTTCCTCAGCCTTAGGCTTGGTACCCGACTTGACGTTGGTTGAGATCAGTTCCTCCAGGCTTGTTTTCAGGCCATCCACCTGCTGACCAAAGCCCCCCTAGTCATCCCTCAGCCCCTGGTTAAGCTACGGATCCTCTCTCACCTCTTCAGTGTGAGACTATTATTTCTCAGCCTCCAGTTCTTGCTGATGGCTGTTATTTTTGTTGCTGCAACTGCTCATTCAGCTCAAGTCTGCAGCCCTTTTCTTAAGCACGCTGGTCAGATTCATTCATTAATGTTTGTGTCCAGCCTTGTAGAGAGCTCACTGACCTTCTCCTCCTGACAGGGTAATATGATGCTCTGCACACCGGAGATGGTGAGCCTTCAACAATACACCTGGGTCCCTCAAGCCTCATTTGCTGTGGTGAAGGCCCTCAGCTGCTTGGCCCACTTGTTGGAGCCTAAGGCTGGAGGATTTAGTTTGAAGGGCATGGTTCTATTAATGATGGACTATGGTCAGTGCTGTCAGTTGGCTGTCTGTCGTCTCGTTACAATTTTTTCTTTCTCTAAGACTGGTGTGTCACTTACTGAATGGTCTGAAATCAAATCATTCTAACACAGCAGTTGCTGACCCACATAAAAAAAACCTGATGATGCCATGAAATGGAATTGATTGCTAAAGGATCAGACTTCCACAGTTCCAAGTTCAAGTGTTTTCATTTGTGATATGCACAACTATCACTAAAGCAGTCATGGGAAATTTATTTATTAGTTCTCAGGCACCCCACAAAAATGCTCTACGGAATGTATTAAAGAAAATCAAGCAAGTGGACAAAAATGAGAATGTACGATGGATAGACTTGGAAATGAGCTCAATCCTTGGTTCTTTGCTATAATAAACTGCAAATTTATAAACATGAAAACCTTAGTAAAAGAGTTGAGACTGTTAAAGAAGCAGAATAATGCCCAAAAGCTGAAAAATAACCACATAGGGGAGAGTGGCCTAAGTTGTGCATTTTGGAAGTTGTTCCACCCCTTGTTTCTAGAAAACCGTGGAAGAAATTGGAAATGTGACCACATATTTAAGAAAAGCCATCCATTTGACTCATCCTATAAAGAAGGGAGACACAAGGAATAAGATATAAGCACATTTAAGCTCAAAAAACTGTGTTTTGCCTTTCAAAGTAAAATTTCCATGATCAAGGTTTTTTGATTATTGTGTCTGAACAATTATAGACAAGTTTGAAAACATTTGACACATGTTTTAGTGCTTTGGTATGCTACATTTTGAGTCTATACAGTTAGCACGATGTCAGCCCTAAACTGCTGCATCATGCTTATTATCCAAAATTCTGGGGATGGGGGGATTTGTGCCAAAGGGCCTGAGTGAGTTATAAGTAAGTAAGTAAGTAAAATGTATTTATAAAAGCACATTTATGACAGTTTGCACTGTCCAAAGTGCTGTACATAGTGCATTCAGTAGGTAAACTATGAAGGTAAAATAACAATAACCAAAATAAAAGACGTAAAGCCCATACATCCACATAAACACAGATAGTAGTGCAGAGGTAAGATAGTTAATGGGGAGGAAACACCAGGGTGTACATATGGGTTTTGAGCCTTGATTTAAAGGCAGAAATGTAGGGGAATCACATTTGTCAGGTGGCAGTTGGTTCCACAAGCACGGAGCAACTAGTGCAAAGTACATTTCTGAGAGTTGTGCCAGTGGCATGGCTGTATACGCTGGTCACCAAAAGAAAGTGATTGTCTACAGTAGCTCAGAAGAGAGTGACATCTCAATTCCACTTAACGACACCACTGATGAGAGTTCAGATGGCCAGAAAGATGATGATGGTGACTTTGTCATTGTGAGCTTTGCAGGTAAAACCATTAGATCTGCTAGGCCTTGTTTAAGAAAATTGTCCTTCAATCTTTGTCAACTATTTACTTTAAATAAACCTTAAATAAGTAATTGTCTAATGGATTTGTCTTGCATTACAGTTTATGAGATATATAGCAATGGCACAATTCACCCCATGGTATTCTCTCCAACCGCACAACTTACACCACACCGGGGGCAAGTTGTGCATCAAGACAACTTTTTTTCCGAAAGCTATATTTCTTCAACAGTTTATTCCAGATCCAAAGTTTTTATTGCCAGGGATGCACAACACCCTGAAATATATGTACATATTTGAGTTGGAGACTTTACTGTCAAGGCCTTACTTTAAAGTCACTTTGAGTGAAAAGTTGCACAACTTAGGCCACTCTCCCCTATATAGTAAGTGATTTGGTGCCCATTTACTTCTGGCATGTACCTTGTGTTTTAGGGGATTGCTTTTACCACCTGGATTACATTTTTCATCCCTAAATGTCTTTGATAATTATAATATTATGAAGATAGGGTTAAAAACTGAAATTTGAGTAGTAGACAGCATACAGTAGAAGCTCATCGACCACCCCAAACTTCACACGCTCACTTTAATCCCCTGGAATTGCTCTGCTGGCACTTATAACATTGATCATAAATCTTTAATGCAGAATAGTCGCGTGTGCCCATACATCATGGGAGACATGGCGCACACACACACACACACACACACACACACACACACACACACACACACACACACACACACACACTTGGAAGAGATCAGAGAGCAGTTTGACTCATTGGATAATCTCTTCTATGGTAAGTTACGGCGCCATCGCAGCGTTAAAAACATGACTGTGGCCCAGAGGCTGGAAGGGCTTCAGTGCCAGAGAGCAGGGACATCTGACAGCGACATGAAGCCTGGTCTAGAGGAGAACATACTGTACATGCTGAGTGGGAATAAAGGCTACATCACATACCCCTCTGCTGCAGACCTTGATACAGAGAGACATACAAAATAAGGACTTTCTGTTTTTATAAAAAGTTATGTACATTGTTGACAAATGTTAAAGCTATAGAGCGTAATTTCTGTCGCCCCCCCCATGAGGAATTCTGAGGAATAACAACAACACTGTTGGCGCATCTACATGCGCAGTAAGCCTTCGGTTATCGCGCATGGATTTCATACCTTCTGCTGTATGTCCAGATTAACTGGGAGTAGAATCAACAACTGAAACATTTCATGGGCACTTATTGGTATTTTTCTGAGCTCCTGGGGGGGAGCGACACCAGTTTGTTAACTCTGCCACACTGATAAATACAGAGAGAATTATGTCATTCGATTGGCAATAGCTTGAATGTAGCCGTCATACGCACTAAAGCTTTAATGGAATATCTCAATAACTGTTAAAGCAGTGTTCTTTGGACCTGGTCGTGTTGTCCGTAGTAATTTGTAAGTGAGGGGATTCAGGTTGTTTCTCTTTGTGCACAGTACATGGGTTGAATGGGGATGATTGATTATGAACTGGCAGAGATTTTACTGAGCAATATAAAATCCCATACAAACAATTTAACACTCAGTGCGTGTTCAATAAGTCAACCAACCAAAAAGGTTGCGGATATAAATAACAGATGGATGTGCTCCTAAATTAAATGGATTGTTTCCCACGGCAGTCTGCATCAGACAAGGGCAGCCTTCTTGGCTTAATACGGACAATAACAGAATATTCAGTATTCAAACTGTTTCTCATGAGTCACAGAGTCACACAGGAGATGAATTGCTCCATTTGAGGTGATAAATGCAAAAACACAATATATCCTCAACTGCCCCCTGTGGCTTGTAATCATGCAAAGTGCTCTTTAAAAATGTCTGCTAAGTGTGTGTGTGTGTGTGTGTGTGTGTGTGTGTGTGTGTGTGTGTGTGTGTGTGTGTGTGTGTGTGTGTGTGTGTGTGTGTGTGTGTGTGAGTGTGTGTGAGTGAGAGGGAGAGAGGGGGGAGAGGGAGAGAGAGAGAGAGAGAGATTCAAGAAAGGGCAGCATAGGAAAAGACCCATTGGTGGTAAATTATTAACAAATACTAGAATGGAGACAAAACAAACAGGGTGTTTTATCAAATAAGTATGCCTAAATGCACTTCAGGTTTAAAGTATCCTGTTGACCGGATGTGTCGTATCAATTTTAGAAACCCGGATTAAACTCTTATTCTGGTGCACTGCTCAACACGCTGAAAGATGTTGCACCCTAACTCTGACAACCTACATGTTAAAGTGAAAGTATGGATAGCACAGAGTATTGCCAATTGCTTTCTTCTTCCAACATTGAGAGTTAATCCAGCACAAACAATATTTACCAGCTGAGAGACCTCAGTGGGTAATGACAGAAAGGTTTGGGGGTGGTGCGCAGTTTTTGCACAGACAACAGGGTTGATGCAGCTGTTATACTCATATACAATCCGATATAGATAACTCATTGACTGTTTTTTATTTATATTATATATGCATATAATGAATATTAAATCAAGAATCTACATGAAACCAGACCAAAACATAGGCTACATTTAATGCCAAATTGTTCTTCAATGATCACATATAAAATGTCTGTCCTGCTGTTCTTTCTCAGGGTGGCAACAGCATGGCACACAGGTAGTGCTGGAATGGTAAGTAAAGAATATAGGTATTAAAGATAATCCTGCAGATTTTTTGGATGTGGCTTCCATTAGACCGGTTAGCTGGTAGTGTCAGTAGGTCTACCCACAAAAGGAGTCAACAGTAACCAAAATCCATCTCCTAAACCTAGCCTACGTATAGCCATTGCCAAACCTATGTCTTAAAATGTCACAGTTCACCTTGTAAAAACCAGCTTTTTTTCTCTCCAAACAGACTAGATAACTGAAACAAGTACACAGACGCACATGAATACAACACCTCCTGTGTTAGTTGACAGACGTATGATCTTGGGGTCATCGATATATTTCCCTTGTGTATACGCTGAGATGAGAAAAACCATGTATGCTTTTTGGACTCTAGCGACGCAGACATTGAGTCATCTGGCCAGACAATATCAATCCTCCATGCTTTGTAGCCGGCAAGGGTTTCATGTGCTCTGTAGCTTGATTTCCCAATTTGTATACATATGTGCAATTTGATTTAGAATGGAATTCAGAACCAGTTAAGCTCTACACTTGAAGGCACAGTACATGAACATGGAGAGAGAAAAAACCTTAATGGAGCAGCGTAACACAGTGCTATAAATGCCGTGTACAATAGAGGGCTCTTAGTCACGGAGGTCAAAAGGAATTTGGATGTCAAACTGACATGGGATCACATTGTATGGGGTGATTTATGTAGGATTTGCAAAAAGGGAACGGGTCTCACTCCTAATGGGAAACATTATTAAATGTTGTACAAATTTACATCTGAGGTTTGCTACAAAATTGCCTTTCTATGCCGTACTGGCATATTTAATCATCCCCATATGACTTTATGAAAAGCCAAGTTGTTGAAATGGATGAGGCAGAGCAACCTTGTGCTTTGTTCAGCATTGCTAGTGTAATATGTATACATAATTCGTTTTTTATGCTGCCAAGGATTTAGGATGTATCTGAAGAGTTCTATTTGAGGAAATGTTTGCAGATGTTAAATGAGAAAGCATATTCGATCAAATGAAAAAGAGGGACAATGACAATGTGGAAAATCGTGTTAAATGTCCCAATTTTAACAGTGTAATAAAGCAAGTACGAAAAATGTTTGGCTCCAAATTGTGTTACCTAAAGCTCTTATGCTCTCAGAGAAATTGCTCACACTCATACAGTGGCTGACAGAGAGTGACGAACAGTGTGAGTTTCAAATTAATTTGGAATGGTTTCATTTTGTAAAGCTGTATTAAGAGTTATGAGGGGGCCAGAAGTATGGAAAGCTTATTTAAGACTCATATCCACTCACTCTATAGTTTTAATGCTGTCGCTCTCTCTCTCTCTTACACACACACACACACACACACACACACACACACACACACACACACACACACACACACGCACGCACGCACGCACGCACGCACGCACGCACGCACGCACGCACACACACACACACACACACACACACACACACACACACACACACAGATGAAATATACACCTTTTTTCCCACCTTTTACTAACCCTGTGTTGCTGTTTGAGGACCAGAATATGCTTTTTCCATTTGATATATACTGCTTGCTCGTGGGATACAGTAGGAGGAAGAGGTAGAGGGATGAGAAGAAAAGACAGAGAATGCCTGGTCCACAGCAGCAGAGAGGTGTTTCTTTGATGGCTGGCGGAGGCTGGAAATCACAAGATTAAATGTTGGATGTTAAACTGAGCAACTCTCCCAAACACACTTCAGACGGAACAGTGGGAGGGAGAGGAACAACCACAGCACAGCATACTGCCATTATCCTGGGTGCTGTGTGTAATAATGGTAACATTCCCACGTATCCGTAAATCTACACTTGAACAAACAAGATTCCCATTATAAAAACACAGATTGGCCTATGTCAATTTTGAACTAAGTTGTTTGACAACGTGTTCTTTTAGTGTTTCTCAGTGCTGAAGCTACACTTCAATCCATATCTGTACATTTATAATGGCCTATCGGTCTTGCCAGCTCAGGCGCCATTGAAAACAGTTTCAAAAATGTGTACCGTGTTATTAAAAGGCAGAATGAAAGCTATTGTGTACTCAGGAGGAATAAAGAAGAGTTGACGACTTGCTTTCTTTTAGCACAGGGGCTACTTACTGTAAGTCCACAGTGCAACATTCACACAGAGCTATAGCGGTGTGAGGGTCAACAGACGGCCTTGTGTGCTTTGTGTCTGTAGTGCAGTGTTACGAAATATCTGTCAATATGCAATTTTCTGTTAGAACATTGTCAAAAAAAACAACAATAACATCCTCTGGAGATTTGTATTTCTAACTTCTCTCATGATGGCTTCTGTCAATGTAACTCAATTGTAAAATGATTCCAACTTTTTAAAAAATAAAGTATTTTTAAAATGTTCTTTGACTACTTTCTCCTTCAGCAGTGAGCAAAGTAACATTTCATACATTTTTAAAGTGCAGAGAAATTAGGAATGAATGGCACCAAGGCCAAGCATGATTCAGTCCACACAAGAGGATGTAGTGACTTTACAGAAACATATCCTTTTATTGACACAGAAGCACCCACTTGCCTTGTCTTGTCCAAGCGCAC